>NW_006922229.1:460249-481617 GCF_000298275.1 Orycteropus afer afer | reverse complement strand
AATTTATGCACCAACCACCAAAGCCAAAGATGAGGAAATTGAAGATTTTTATCAACTTCTGCAGTCTGAAATTGACTGAACATGAAATCACGATGGTTAATTATCATTCCAATTGCGATTGGAATGCAAAAATTGGAAACAAGGAAGAATCACCAATAGTTAGAAAAATTGGCCTTAGTAATAGAAATGATGATGGAGATAGCCTGATAGAATTTTACAAGACCAATGACTTATTCATTGCAAATACATTTTTTCAACAACACAAATCGAGACTATACATGTGGACTTCACCAGATGGAGTACACAGGAATCAGATCAACTACATCTGTGGCAAGAGATGATGGAGAAACTCAAAATGAGCTCAAGGTTGGCAGGCCGTATACTGGATGTTGATTCCAACGAATGATGAATCCAAGATCTCCCGGCCGAATGGTGGATTGTTTACTCACAGACAGTTATAGGCAGTACAACAGGATCCTGATCCACAGAAGAGTGGCTCTTTCTCCCAGGATGTCCATAAATATATCAGAAGTAGGCCACACCCCTAGAGAAACTCCCTTTTAACATATTGGCTTCTCAAAACATACATTCAGTCTCATCATGGGAATTACCCACATCATAACTGCTTAAACCTCTCAGAATTGTGGTCCAGCCAAGTTGATACCCAATTCCAACTATCACAGTCATGTTGTCAGAAGGGACCGTTCTCTGGAGAAGGATGTCATGCTTGGTAAAGTAGAGGGTCAACAAAAGAAGGGAAGGCTCTCAACAAGATGGAGTGACACAATGGTTGCAGCAATGGGCTAAGGTATCATAAGGATCATGAGGGTGGCACAGGACCAGGCATTGTTTCATTCTGTTGTAGATAAGCTTACTATGAGTCAGAGACAACTCGATGGCACATAACAACAACAACAACTACCAATATGATCTAGGACAAAGGTGAGGAGAAGGAGAGGGTGAATGATATGGGATGAAGAGTTGAAGCAGAACTTCACAGTGAGCAGTTGAATTAGCCTAAATGTTAGCAACTATATTGTTTTGAATTTGAGAATCTTGTCTTTCAGTAATTTTCACTATAGCACTATAAGTCCAAATACTTTCCATAAGGAGGGATACTACTAGAAGAGTAGATTATAGAATCATGGTACTGAAAAATATAGTAAGATTATTTACTTAAACTACTTAAATTCATTATTGCCTCATTTATTAAATGTTAAAAATATTGAGTAACTATTGCATTTCATTATAAGTCACTAGGACCCCAAGAGAATAGACATTCAGGAGATTTTTAATGACTTAGTGGTAGTATCCTGATTTCCTCATGTACCGTCCAGGGTACTTTACATTATCCTCTCTGATTCTCTTCTTAGAATCTCTTCCTTTCAAACTGGGCACTGTGGCTTATAAGAATTACATGATATATCGAGGAAAAGTAACTCTCTACAAATTGTTTCTCAAAGATAAAACCCTTATCCCCCTTCTCAGAAAATATCCTCATTGAATTTAAAATATAAAAAGAATATCCTCAGCTGATGGCCAAGGAACTAACAATCACTGTCCCCAGCAATTGATGAAGCAACTTTCACATAAACTAATCATGTTGATGACTGAGTGCTAATATCATAGAAAACATTATTAACTAAAGATTGTGCTGCACCTTGAAGGTAATATGTGAGGTTTATATTACCTGGGCTAGAATATATTTTCATTAGGACACCAGGGAGACAGATTAGTGCTCTTAGAATAATATATCTGGCAGAAGCTATTCTGCAGTGCTAGGCATGTGGGTCAGATAAGACCTAAGGCCCATCCAATTACTTTCATGGAGGATGCCTTAAAGATAAAATTTTTGATACCCATAAGTGGTCAAAGAACATGATTCCTCTAGATTGGACTGAGGCGTATGTTTCTCAATCTTGTTAGATTATAAAGTAATCCACAGAGATTTTATAAATCTTGTTGCCCAGGCAATTTAGGTGAATTAAATCAGAGTTTTTCAGAGTGAAATACAAGAATCATTGTTTCCTAGAACTCTTCAGGTGATGCCACCTGCAGTTGGAAAGGTTGGAAAACACTGATTAAGAGTTAATTGTAAGGAGTTTTGGAATGATGGATTAAGGAACTCCAGAGATACTATCTCTATAAAAATGACAATTAAAGTGATAAAAATTATATTAATAGAGACTCTGGAAATTGTTCTAAGGTATACAGCAAATGGGAAAAAATCAGTAAAAAAAAAAAAAAAACCTCCATAAGAACAGCAATAGTTTATGATATTTGACCCACAGTTCACTTTACCTTACAGCCCTGTTCTTTGGAAGTTCTCCCCCAGGAATGTGCAGCTAAGAAGGCAGGGATTTTTCTCTTCCTGACTTCCAGATGGAGATTACATTTTCATCCTGGGAGGGGCAGGCTGTTCTCTTTTCCCATCTTACCTAGTGCCAGGTGATAGAAGCTGTATTCCAGCTGAGGGAACCCGTTCTCTTTCCCCCCACTTGTAGAACAGAACCTCTATTCTGGACATGGTAATGGAAGAATAGCAAGGAAGTAGATAGCCCATTCTTCCTTCTGCAGAGTGGCTGGTGGGTTTGAACCACCAGCCTTCTGGTTAGCAGTTAAATGCCTTAGGCACTAAACCAACAGAGGTCCTTAGATCTTATCCCAACTCCCTCATAGAGTAGAAGTTCCATATAGGGTGAAGCATTTGAGAGAAGTGAGGTTTTCTACATTCTTCCCAGTGTTTATTCATAGAGTAAGGATGTGACTCCAGGAAAGAAAGGGCCCAACTCCCAGCTTCAGTACAGTGGTGCAGGCTTTCTGTCCTGGGAGAAAAAGGCAGGCCAAAAGGACAAATAATCTAGTTCTGCCTAAGTATATTCAATTTGCAACACAGATTGAAGAATCTCTAAAGTCATTGTCAAGTACAATGGGTGTCTTGGTGGATAGCAATTGAGAGTAGGCTTCTAGTTCCCAAGATACAGAAAAACTACAGAGTATCCATAAATTTAATTAGAACCAGAGAAGAAGAAAGCCAAGATAAAACCTCCATAGAACAAAGTCAACTTTGGGGGATGATAATGTTCTACATGGTGCTAAGCTAGGTAGCATAGTGCCTAAGGCACTTGACTGCTAACCAGAAGGCTGGCGGTTCAAACCCACCAGCCACTCCTCGGAAGGAAGGTTGGGCAATCCTACTTCCGTAGTGATACTGCCTCAGAAACCCAAGGAGGGGTTGCTATGAGTCAGGGCTGACTTGACGGCAAATAACAACAACAACAAGCTACACCTACAAAGGAGCAATCAGAGCAGAATGTAGGGTGGGATTGACAGTATTTCACAAGCTGCCTGCAATGAACATTGAGGAGAAACCTCACTGGCGCTGGGACTTAAAGTTAACTTCTGAACAAACACCAACTAAACAATTAGCTGCTCTGTTTCGGGTAATTCCTAAGAAGGCAGGCTTAAGAATACTATCATATTCATGCCTGGATGTCTGAGAGACTGTGTGCATCCCAGGGCACTACTCTCTCAGGAGAGAAAACTTTCTAGCTATCAGTCCTACTTGAATGTGGGACAAACAAAACATTAACTCAATGACCTAAGATAGAAGCCTCTAAGATACACATATCCAACAGTAAATTGTAAATACTTAACTGGCTAAGGGGCTTAAGTACAACCTTTGAATAATAAGTGGCTTGTGGTTACCCAGAGGTGACTACTGTTGTTGTTGTTGTTATGTGCCGTCGAAACAGACCCGACTCATAGTGACCCCTCCTTGGGTTTCAAAGGCAGAGGTGACTACTAGATAAAAGATAAATAAAAAGGGGGGAGAAAGAAACTTATGAGCAATAACATCAGAGAATGCAAAATGCAGGGAAATATTTCACTGAATTAGCAATGTTTAGATGGAAATGTACAAATGTAAATGCTTATATTAATGTTGTTGTTGTGAGGTGTTGGCAAGTCATTTTCAACTCCTAATGACCCTACGTACAAGAGAATGAAATGCTGTCCAGTTCTCCACCATCCTCACAGTCAGTGCCATATTTGAGTTCATTTTTGCAGTCACAGTGTAAAACTACCTCTAACAATCTTCCTCTTTTTCCCCAGGGATTGGTCCCTCCTGATAATACAACCAAAGAAGGAGAAATGGAGTCTGCCCATTCTCACTTTTAAAGAGCATTCTGCCTGTACTTCCAATACAGATTTGTTCTTTCTTCTGGTAGTTCATTGTATAATCAATAATCTTCACCAACACCATAATTCAAATGCATCAATTTTCCTGCGGTCATCTTCATTTATTGTCCTCCCTTCATATACAGATGAGGCTATTGAAAAGATAATGGCTTGGGTCAGGCATAACTTAATCTTCTAAGTGACATCTTTGCTTTTTAACTCTTTGAAAGGTCTTTTGAAACAGATTTGCCAAATGCAATGCAATGATTTCTTTAGGGTTGCTTCCATGGGCACTGATTGTGGGTCCAATTAAAATGAAATGCTTGATAACTTCAATCATTTCTTTATTTATCATGTTGCTTATTGGTCCAGTTGCAAGGATTATTATTTTCTTTATGTTGAGGTGTGATTCATGCTGAAGGCTATATAGTCTTTGAATAAAATATCTTAAATGAATAATATAACAGTCTACTTCAAGAGATTAGGTAAAACTAAAAATCAAAGGTTGGGAGAAGATATATCAAGCAAATGACAACCAAAAAAGACCAGGAGTGGCAATGTTTATTTCTGATCATATTGACCTTAAGACAAAACATCATATGAAACAAAGGAGGACATAATATAATTATTAAAGGATTAATTGAACAAGAATATATAACCATAAGAAATATCTATGGACCCAATGAAGAGGCTCAAAACCCATAAACCAGACCTTAAAAGAATTGAAATGGCAAATAGATGAGCCCACAATCATAGTGAGAGACTTTAATATACCATTTTCAATGAAAGATAGTACAACTGGAAAGAAATTCATCAAAGATGCAAAAGACTCAAACAATACAATCCACCAACTCCACCTTACAGACATCTACAGAGTACTTCATCCAACAACAGAACAATATACATTCTTTTCCAGTGCACATGGAACATTCTCCATGATAGACCATATGTTCAGCCATAAAGTAAGCCTTAATAAATTTGAAAACATTGAAATACTGCAAAGCATCTTCTCAGATCACAATGCTATCAAATTTGAAATCAACAGTAGGAAAATCAACAAAAAAAGAGCAAAAACATGGAAATTTAACAACACCCACCTTAAGAATGATTGGATAATAGAAAAAATAAAAAGTTAAATTAAAAAATTCCTTGAATCAAGTGAGAATGAAAACCCAGCATACCAAAATCTTTAGGACAAAATAAATGCAGTGATCAGAGGCCAATTTATAGCAATAAATGTGCACATCAAAAAAGAAGAGTCAAAATCAACACTTGAAACCAAAATCTCCAAAAATTAGAAAAAGAACAGCAAGAAAAGCCTACATACAGTTACCAGAATAAAGGAAATAATAAAGATTCAAGCAGAAATCAAAGAAACAGAAAATAGACACTAGAAAATATCAAGAAGACTAAAAGCTGTTTTTTGAAAACGTTAATAAAATTGACAAACCACTGGCAAATTTAACAGTGGAAAAGAGGGTGAGAATACAAGTAACATGAATAAGAAACAAAGTGGGTGACATCACAACAAAACCAAAAAAAAAAAAAAAAGGATAATAACAGGATACTTTGAAGAACTGTACTCCAACAACTTTGAAAATCTGGAAGAAATTGACAGATTTCTAGAAACACACCACTTACCTAAACTAACACAGCCTAGTGTGGAAAAATTGAACAGATCCATAACAAGACAAGAAATTGAACAGGTCATAAAAAATTACCAACAAAAAACACTCCTGGCCGAGACATTATCACCAGAGAATTCTACCAAACATTCAGAGAAGAACTGACACTAGTCCTACTCAAACTATTCCAAAACATAGGGAAGGATGGAATCCTTCCAAATTTGTTCTATGAAGAAGCATAACCCTGATACCAAAATCAGGCAAAGACATCACTCAAAAGGAAAACTACAGACCAATATCCCTCATGAATATAGATGCAAAAATCTTCAACAAAATCCTAGCCAATAGACTCCAACAACATATCAAGAAAATCATTCATTATGACCAAGTGGGGTTCATATCAGGTATGCAAGGATAGTTCAACATTAGAAAAACATCAACACCATCCACCACAAAAATAAAACAAAGGAAAAGAACCACATGATCATATCAATCTATGCAGAAAAGGCATTTGATAAAATACAACACCCATTCCTTGTAAAAATTCTCAGCAAAATAGGAATAGAAGGGATATTCCTCAACATAAGAAAGGGCATCTCTGCAAAGCCAATAGCCAACACTATTCTCAATAGAGAGAAATTGACAACCTCTATCTTTTCTCCATTTATCGTGATGCTACTTATTGGTCCAGTTGTGAGGATTTTTGTCTTCTTTATATTAAGATGTAATCCATACTGCAGACTGTGTTCCTTCATCTTCATCAGTAAGTGCCTCAAGTCATCCTCAATTTCAGCAAGTAAACTTGTATCATCAGCATATCTCAGGTTGTTAATGATTCTTCCTCCAATCCTGATGCCACGTTTTTCTTCACATAGTCCAGCTTCTCGGATTATTTGCTCAGCATACAGATTGAATAAGTATGGGGAAAGGATACAACCCTGACGTACTCTCTTCTTGATTTTAAACCATGCAGTGTCCCCTTGTTCCATTCGAATGACAGCCTCCTGGTCAAGATACAGGTTCCTCATGAGTACAATCAAGTGTTCAGGAATTCCCATTCTTCTCAATGTTATTCATAATTTGTCATGATCCACACAGTCAAATGCCTTAGCATAGTCAATAAAACACAAGTAAACATCTTTCTGGTATTCTTTGCCTTGAGCCAAGATTCATCTGACAATAGCTATGATATCCCTTGTTCCACATCCTCTTCTGAATGCAGCTTGCACCTCTGGAAGTTATCTGTCAATATACTGCTGCAACCATTTTGGAATTATCTTCAGTAAGATCTTACTATTGTGCAATATTAATGATATTGTTCTATAATTTCCACATTATGGGATCACCTTTCTTTGGAATGGGTACAAATAATGGATCTCTTCCAGTCAGTTGGCCAGGTAGCTGTCTTCCAAATCTCTTGGCATAACTGAGTGAGCGCCTCCAATGGGGCATCTGTTTGTTGAAATATCTCAATGGGTATTCCATCAATTCCCGGAGCCTTGTTCTTCGCCAATTACTTCATTGCAGCTTCAACTTCCTCCTTCAGTACCATTGATTCTAGAGCATATGCCATCTTCTGAAATGGATGAAGATTGACCAGGTCTTTTTGGTACTGTGACTCTGTGTATTCCAAATAAGAAGAAGAAACATCACAACAGATTTATAGAAATTTACATAATGTACTAATAGAAAATACTATAAAAACTTGTATGCCAACAGAATAGATAATGTACAGATAATGGACAAATTCTTAGGAAGATAACAACTAATGAACTGACCCAAGAAGACATAAAAAATCTGAATAGGCCTATAGCAAATGTTGAGATTTAATTCATAATTCAAAAAATTTCTATAGAGAAAATTCCAGGCTTAGATGGGTTCAGTGGTAAATTCTACTAAACATTCAATGATAAAGTTATATCACACCTTTACAATTTCTTCCAGAAAATAGAAAATAAGGGAATTCAACATAACACATTTTCTGAGGTCAGTATTATCCTGATGCTAAGATAAGAGAAAAACATAAAAAGAAAATAAAACTATACACTAATATTTCCTATGCATTTTTGTAAGGGGAAAAATACTTAGACCATAAATAAAAATTCAGAGGATTTCTTTAGCATTAGATAGGCAGATAGTTGGTAAATTACCCGTTCGAATAAGTAAAAACATGGCAATTTCAGAGAGTGGATGCCTAGCAGGCACAGATTTTTGGCAAGAAATAAAGAGATTATAATCAAATCATTGATTGGTTAGCTGTTTATAGAGATCACAAAAGGGAGAGGTAAACAAGTGGGAAAGGCTTCCAATGCATACAAATGCTTAGGTATGCTTAGCTGGGCTACACAGATCCCATCCAATATACACTTTGCAGAAGGAGTTATAAGAAATCTATAGGTTGACGTAAAACATCCCTCAAACCAGAGCTGGCAATAAGAATTAACACTAAGTTTCTCTCTTTAGGAAATGCTTCCTCAAGTGAAACCTTCTTGGTCACTTAGGAAACTTAGATAACAAGGTGGCAGCCCAAGGTTTCTACTTGAGACTTTGTTTCTAATATTTCTTAGGCCATTTTTATAAGAATCTGTGTCAAAACCCCCTTCTATGGGATATTCTCCTTCCACATCCTGGCTTGACCACAGAGAAAACATTCCCTTAGATATTTATGGTTGTTAGCCAGGTAAGGAGCCCAAGGATAAGCATCTGTTAAAAGTCTGATTTAATTTTGCTGAAAGTAGTATCAACCTGGGTTTAATGTAAGCATTTTACTTTAGATCAAGGTTTCAATCTTTTTTACACATGTAGAGTTAAATTCCCTCAACAAAATACTAATAATCAGCTACCTATTAAAAGGATTACATACCATGATGAAGAAGAATTTATTATAAGAATGCAAGCTTAGTTAAGCTGTATAATTGAATATTTTTCATACATTATACATACAAACAAGTTTCATATCTATGCACTAACAATGAACATTTAGAAACTAAAGTTAAGAAAACAATTACATTGACAATAGCACCAAAAAGGATACACTATATAAAAATAAATTTAGCAACAGAAGTATAAGACTTGTACTCTGAAAAGTATTAACATTATTGAAAGAAACTAAAAAGATCTAAATATTTGGAAATTTATCCCATGTTGATGGATCAGAAGATTTAATATTGTTAAGAAAGCAATATATCCAGATTCATTTGGAATTCAATGCAAATCTCAGCTGCCTTTTTTATTTGCAGATATTAACAATTGTACCCTAAAATTCATATGGAGATGGAAAGGAATAAGAATAGTCAAAAATATATTGAAAAAGAAGAACAGATTTAGAGGACTCATAATATTTGATTTCAAAATTTTCTACAAAGCTTCAGGAATCAGGACTATGTGACACTAACATAAGAATAGACATCTAGAAATGAAATATACTGAGTGTGTAGAACTAATCTATTACAATAGTTAGTAACTAATGTTTCTCAATATTTGAAAAACAATTTAATTGAGATAGAATAAACTTTTCAACAAATAATGCTGAGGCAAAAATCTTCCTTTTTTCCCAAAAGATTGATGTTGGTCTGCTACCCCACACTATACCACAAGTTAACTCAAAATCGATAATACACCAAAATCTAACAGCCAAAACTTAAATATTCTTAGAGAAATATGAGTAAATCTTTGTGATTTGAGTTTGGAATTTTTTCTTTTATATATATATACTTTTTGAAGAAAAGAAACACCAATTGAGAGAGATACAGAAGATAATCCTGGAGCCCTGAGCTTTGAAAGGAACTCTACAGAAGTGGACTAGGCACCAACTAGTGGAAAAACCTGAATGAAAACAGTGAGTACAGAGACAGTCAGAGCTAAGGACTGTGAGCTACTCTGATGGGACCAACATCCTGAATATTTCCAAGTGGTGTTGGGACCTGAGAATTGACCTAAAGATCAGCCCTGGCCACCAATGGCTGCAGGGATGACTGCATTTGTGGCCTATGACTAGGAAGGGAAACAGCAAGGAGGGAGACAACCTGAGTTGTTGATTTTCCATTGTCCGGAGGGTGCAGTCATTTTGATTCTTTACACATGGCAGCCATTTTGGATGTTTAAAGTGGCCAAGGGCACAGCCATTTTGAATGTTTACAAGCAGAGGCCATTTTGGATATTTAAAGTGACTGAGGGTGCAGCCATTTTGAATCTTTATAAGTGGCAATCATTTTGGATTTTAAAGTGACAGCATTCTCATTCAGATTCCAGGGACCTAAGAATAGGCACTGTTTGCAGGGTTGGCAGAGACATATGAGAGGCTGGCAACAGGAAAGGAAACAGGGACAGGTGGTGAGTGTATAAGTGTTGTCAACTAGCAAATAGAGGGGCACAGGACCCTGCTTGCATAGATAACATACAAACAAAACAAAGAAAACAAAACTCATGGGCAAGTCACTCCAACATACAATCACCAACTAAATATAAACACAAAAATGTCATAATGCCTCAGAGACAACAAAGCATCACAGTCCACACAGGGAAGCAAGATAAAGCAGGAGAAGCAAGGGACCAGGATACAGACCCAAAACACATCCCTGAGGAAGACACAGCATTGGAACTCCCTGATAAGGAATTCAAAAGAATTATATTTAAAAATCTTCAACAAATTGAGAGTCAGGTCAAGGAAAACACAGAGAAAATCTTAGAACTATTTCAAAAGTCAATACAAGAACAAAATGACAAAATAAATGAAAAATTAGAAATGATACAAAATCTACACACAGAAATCCAGAAGATTAATACTAAATTTTCAGAAATAGATAAGACATTGAATGGGAAAAAGAGCAGAATTGAATCGATGGAAGACAGAATTAGTGAGATTGAAGGCAAATACCTGAATACTTGTTTGTAAAGGGATCAATCAGAAAAAAGATCAAAACAAAACAAAATGAAGAAAGTCTAAGGTTCATGTGGGATACAATCAAAAGGAATGTAATTGGAATTCCAGAACAGGAAGAGACAAAACCACAGAGAAAATTGTCGAAGAATTGTTGGAAGAGAATTTTCCTGGTATGATGAAAGATGAGAATATATCCATTCAGGAAGTCCAATGAACCCCAAACAGGATAGACTCCAAAAGAAAATCACCAAGACATATCATCACCAAACTCACCAAAACCAAAGACAAAGAAAAAGTCCTGAAAGAAGCATGGGAAAAACGAAAAGTTACCTACAAGGGGCAACCAATAAGATTAAGCTCAGATTTCTTGACAGAAACCATGCAAGCAAGAAGACATTGTGATGGTACATATAAAACCCTGAGAGAGAAAAATTTCCAACCAAGAATTATGTACCCAGCAAAATTGTCCCTGAAATATGATTGTGAAATAAGGACATTTCCAGATAAGCAGCAATTAAGGGAATTTGTTAAAACCAGACTAACCTTATAAGAGATGCTAAAAGGAGCCCTTTGGACAGAGAAGGAACAACAGCTAACAACAACTGACCATTGACACACATGTTGACATAACCAAGAAACCAACCCAGCTATGGAAGTATCCAAAGTAAATAAGCCTACAAGATTGTAAACAAGAAACCAGAGACATCAACTGACAAATGAGGACAACTACAAACCAAAAAGAGGGAAAAACTTGTGTTGTTACAGACCTTCTAGATGGTAGGGAAGTCAAGACAGCTACAAGATAGAATGGACCATTCTAAACTTGGAAAGAAAACTATAAATCACAGGGTAACCGCAAAGGAAAATGATAAACCTTCACATCAAAAAAGAGGACCAGCATAAATATTCAGCAAATACTAAAATAATAGCGATAAAGGAAGTGATAACAAGGTTCATAAAGAAAAGGAGCTCAGCATAGAAAATTATATGGAACAAAGAAAACGACACCACAAAAAAGTACATAACAAAAATGACAGCAACAAATTCATATTTGCCGATAATTCCATATCTGGCAAGGGACTTATCTCTATGATTTATAGTGGAAGGGTGGATGACCAAACTATGCTTCATACGCATAATGGAATGCTATGTAGCACTAAAGAATAATGTAGAGTCTGCAAAACACTGCATAATATGGATGAATTTGGAGGACATTATGCTGAGTGACATAAGCCAATCACAGAAGGACAATATAGTATTAGTTCATTGTTGTGGAGGGTCAAGGACTAGTTTATATATGGAGGGAAACATTCTTTGTTGGTTGCCAGGGGTGAGAGGGGAGGGGAGGGAACACTACAAAAAAAAAAAAAAAAAATGCTTTGACCCATGTCACTTTAGTTTTGTGTATTTCTTTGTACATAAGTTATACTTCAACAAAATGTGTTAAAGAAAAGACAATCAAAAGAGAGAAAAAAATAGACAAATGCATTACTTTGAAATTAAAAACCTTTGTGTTTAAAGGAAGCTATGAAGAAAGTGAAAATATAACCCACAGAATGTGAGAAAGTATTTGTAAATCGTGTATCTGGTAAAAACCTACTAAGCAGAATATATAAAAGCCTAGTCTCTGAAATAGATAACTTCAACTCAAAGATAAAAAGAACAATCTCAATGGAAAAAAAAAAAAAAATTAACAAAACTATTTAAACAGACATTTCTCCAAACAAGACATACAAATAGCCAATAAGCATATAAAAAAGATGCTCGACATCAGTAGTCATTAGGAAATTATACATCAAAACCACAAGAAGACATTACTTCATACTCACTGTGATAGGTATAATTAAAAACAAAGCAAAACAAACAAAAAATAATATAGAGAAATTGAATCCCTCTTAAATTTCTGGTGGGAATCTGAAATGATGTAGCTAATGTGGAAAACAGTTTGATAGTTTCTTAAAAATCTAAAGAGAATTACCACATAATCTAGCAATTTCATCTCTGGGTATATACTCTAGATAAATGAAAACATGCCTACACAAAATCTTGTACATAAATAATTTTAGCAGTATTATTTACAAAAACCAAAAAGTGGTAACAACTTAAATGCCCACCAACTAGTGAATGCATAGATAAAATATGGTATAGTTATATAATGAAATATTATTAATCAATAAGAAAATGAAGTACTAATACCTAGTACAAATTGGAGGAATCTTGACAATATTTTGTTAAGTAAAAGAAGATATTTACAAAGAAATACATATGCAATGAATGATTCAACTTACTTAAAATGTCCAGAATGCTGTTGTTGTTAGGTGCCCACCAGTCATCTCTGAATCATAGCAACCTCATGTGCAGCAGAATGATACACTGCTCAGTCCTGTGCCAGCCCCATGATCTTTGCTATACCTGATCCCATCGTTGCAGCCATTGTGACAATCCATCTCATTGAGATCCTTCCCCTTTTTCTTTGTCCCTCCACTTTGCCAACCATGATATCCTTCTCCAGAGAATGGTCCCTTCTTACAACATGACCAAAGTAGGTAAGATGAAGTTTGGCCATTCTTGCTTCCAAGTAGCATTTCAGCTGCACTTCTTCCAAGACAGACTTGTTACTTCTTTTAGCAGTCCATGGTACTTTCAGCATTCTTCGCCAACACCACCACTCAAAAGCATCAACTCTTCTTAGATCTTCCTTTTTCATTGTTGAGCTCTCACAAGAATATGAGGCAATTGAAAATACCATGGCTTGTGTCAAGCACACCTTAGTCTTCAAGGAAACATCTTTGCTCTTCATCACTTGAAAGAGGTCCATTGCAGCAGATTTGCCCAATGCTATACCATGTCTGATATCTTGACTGCTGTTTCCATTGGTGTTGATTGTAAACCCAAGTAATATGAAGTCTTTGACAACTTCAATCTTTTCTCCATTTATCACGATGCTGCTTATTAGTTCCATTGTGAGGATTTTTTGTTTTCTTTATATTGAGATGTAACCTATACTGCAGACTGTAGTCTTCAATCTTCATCAGTAATTGTTTCAAATTATCCTCATTTTCAGCAAGCTAAATTGTGTCGTCTGCATAATGCAGGTTGTTAATGAATTTTCCTCTAATCCTGATGGCACCTTCTTCTTCATATAGTCCAGCTTCTTGGATTATTTATTCAGCATACAGATTGAATAAGTATGGTGAAAGGATACAACCCTGGCACACTCCCTTCTTGATTTTAAACTTGCGGTGTTCCCTTGTTCTGTTCAAACAACGGCCTTCTGGTCTATGTACAAGTTCTTCATGAGCACATGTAAGTCTTCTGGAATTCCCATTCTTCTCAATGTTATCCATAATTTGTTATGATCCACACAAATAACATGCCTTTGTATAGTCAATAAAACACAAGTAAACATCTTTTTGGTTTTCTTTGCTTTGAGCCAAGATCCATTTGACTTCAGCAATGATATTCTTTGTTCCACATCCTCTTCTGAATCCACCATGCACTTCTGAGAGTTCTCTGTCAATATACTGCTTTTTTGTTGTTGTTGTTTTGTTTTTGTTTATGAATCATCTTCAGTAAGTTTTTACTTGGATGAGATATTAATGATATTCTTCCATAATTTTCACATTCTCTGGGATCACTTTTCTTTGGAATGGGTACAAATATGGACCTCTTCCAGTCAGTTGGCCAGGTAGTTGTCTTTCAAATCTCTTGGCATAACTGAGTGAGTGCCTTTTGTGAGGCATCTGTTTGTTCAAACATATCAATGGGTATCCCATCAACTCCTGGAACCTTATTTTTTGCCACTTCAGCCTAGTACAGCTTTGACTTCTTCCTTCAGTACTATTGGTTCTTAATCATGTGCCACCTCTTGAAATGATGAACATCAACCAATTCTTTTGACTCTGTGTATTCCTTCCATCTTCCTTTGATGTTTCCTGCGTCATTCAATATATTCCCCATAGAATCTTTCAATATTGCAACTCCAGCTTAAATTTCCTCTTTGGTTCTTTCAGCCTGAGAAATGCCAATTGTGGTCTTCCCTTTTGGCTTTCCAACTCCATGTCTTTGCACATTTCATTATAATAATTGACTTTATCTTCTCCCACTTCTCTTCAAAATCTTCTGTTCAGCTCTTTTATCCTGTTGATTCTTCCATCTGCTTTAGCTACTGTCCACTTAAGGACAAGTTTCCAAGTCTCTTCTGACATCCATTTTGGTCTTTTTTTCCTTTCTTGTCTTCTCAGTGACCTTTTGCTTTCTTCATGGATGATATTCTTGATGTCATCCCACAATTCCTCTGATTTTTGGTCAAATCCATTTTTAAATGGTCTTAATTCAGTAGGGATATAATCAAGGTCATATTTTGGGTCTCATGGACTTGTTTTAATTGTCTTCAACTTCAGCTTGAACTTGCAAATGCACAGTTGATGGCCGTTTCCACAATCAGCTCCTGGCCTTGTTTTGGCTGAAAATATCGAGCGTCTCCATTGCCTCTTGCCACATATGTAGTCAATATGATTTCTGTGTGCTCCATCTGGCAGAGTCCATGTATATAGCCACCATTAGTGTTGTTGAAAAAAGGTATTTGCATTTAATAGGTTATTGGTCTTGCAAAATTCTGTCAGGCAATTTCCATCATTATTTCTATCTCAGAGGCCAAATTTTCCAACTACCAGTGATTCTTCTTTGTTTCCAACTTTTGCATTACAGTCACCAGTGATAACAGCACATTTTGATTGTATATTTGGCTAATTTCAAACTGCAGAAGTCGGTAATAATCCTTAATTTCCTCATCTTTGGCTTCGGTGGTTAGTGCATAAATTTGAATAATAGTTGTATTAACTGGCTTTCTTTGTAGGCTTATGGATATTATTCTATCATTGACAGTATTGTACTTCATGATAGATCTTGAAACATTCTTTGTAAACGATGAATGCTACACCATTCGTCTTCAGTTTATCTCTCCTGGCATAGTAGATCATATGATTACCTGATTCAAAATGGCCAAAATCGGTCCATTTCATCTCATTGCTGCCTAAGATATCAATCTTTACGTATTCCATTTCATTTTTCACAACTTCCAATTTTCCTAGATTCATTCTTTGTACATTCCATGTTCCAATTATCAATTGTTGTTTGCAGCTGTTTCTTCCCATATTGAGTCATACCACTTCAGCAAATGGAGGCCCTGAAAGTCTACTTTATCTATATCATTAAGGTAGGCTCTACTCTGATCAGGCACTTCTTTCCCAGTCATTATTTTGAGTGCCTTCTGACCTGAGGGGCTCATCTTCCAGAACTATGTCAGACAATGTTTCAGAGCTATTTGTAACATTTTCCAGTAATATATCAGACACTGTTTCCCTGCTATCCGTAAGGTTTTCGGTAGCCAGTTCTTTAAGAAGTGGATGACCTCTTCCTTCTTCCAAGTCTGTCTCAGAAAGAAATAAATTGCCCAGAAATAGGTAATGTTATAAAGACAGGAAATATAATAATGGTTGCTTAGGGCCAGGGAATTCAGGTTGGGATAAAATGAAAAGTGATGCTTAATTGGTAAGGATGTCCCTTTAAGAAGCATATGAAAGTATTTAAAAATTAGATTGTGATTAGGTTTCATATATTGCAAAACCCTGTGACTATATTAAAATGCATTCAATAGGATACTATATATGTATGAATTATATGGTATGTGAGTTATGTTTTAATAAAAACACTTCATAAATACATAGCTACATAAAGGAAGGCAGGAGAAGAAGAAGGAGGGAAGAAAATAGTAAATAATCATGGCTCCCAAAACTGGATATATAATGGATATCACCTGATTTGAGGTGAAGGAATGCCTTTAAAAATATCTATCCCTTGACTCAAGATACATAGATTTTTACTTCATTGTCCTGGTATGTGTCAAATTTCACATTTCTTAAAGTATTTTCAGATTATTCTAATATATGGTTAGTTTATGAACTATTGTATTTGAGGAATGTTGGAAAGACATAAAAGACAGTACCCAAAAATATTTTGGTTGACCTTTTTTTTTAAATCTACTTTTATTAAAAAAGAACAATTTAGAATAGAGCACCATTACCTTAATAGGTGATCTTTAAATAAAAAAAAAAGTCAAACTATGTTATGTAGAGAGAAATGGACATACTCTTTTCCATTTGAACTAGAGTTAAGGTGTTAATGCTTAGATCTCCATTCTTTTCTCCTGCACTTAAGAGTAACATAGTGTCTCTCATTCCACAGCTTTTCAAGGTGAAGATGAGTATGCATTCAAACCCACCAGCCACTCTTGGAAAGGAAGGTTGGGCAATCTACTTCCATAATGATACTGCCTCGGAAATCCAAGGAGGGGTTACTATGAGCCAGATATGACTCCATGGCAGAAGTGTTTTTTTTTTTTTTTTTTCGTTTTATAGTTATTAATTGGCATAGGATTTTAGCTGCATATAGTTTTTATCATCCAGGAAGTCTTTTCCAAGACAGAGAATTCCAAAATTACCTCGAAATTCCCCCAACCCAAAAAATACCTAAGTAGTCCATTTAAAATCACACTTTTATATATCAAGCTCAAAAGAAGGAACTTTCTTCTTTCTTTTGGTTTAGCTATAATACTTTCTAAGAATGAGATTTTGTACTTCTTTACCAAACGTATTGAAATATTTTCATAAAGGAAGAACAAAAATATGGTATTAATATTTTATGTTCTCCATGTAATAGAATTTTATAATTAGTCACTCAGTGAGGAAGCAGAAAATAGGCATATTAACTATTTCAATGCAATTAAAACCAACTTGATTTTTTTTTTTCCAGTTGTGATTTTTTTTTTTTTCCCCAATGACATGACTGTGGTTTTCTGGTATTTAAAGTCATTCATGAAATAGGATCATTTATCATGCCCAAGATTTGAACAGTGTACCATGTTGTCTTTTAAATTAATTTTTGCATTGGAAATAAGGATTTTTCAGGGTTTGGGATTTTAAACCACTTGTCATTGTTCTCAGTTTTAGATACATTTATTCCATTTTGCAATGTTGAAGCAGCTACCATTCCCCATAACTTCCCTTGCTTCATTCCCAGGAAAGATTTTTCCTACTAATAAATATTCAAGATAAGTATCAACTTATCTTTGCCCATAATGGAGTTCAGTTCCCCCATTTATACACATATAAAAGGGAGCTCTATTGGTGTATTGCCTAGGGCATTTGACTGCTAACCAGAAGGCTGGTGGTTCAAACCCACCAGCCACTCCTCAGAAGGAAGGTTGGGCAATCTACTTCCTTAGTGATACTGCCTTGGAAACCCAAGGAGGGGTTGCTATGCATCGGGCCGACTCGACAGCAAGTAACAACAACAACAACATATAAAAAAAAAGCTTGATAGACAATTTATGCAAAGCACTAAGATGAATGGTAACTAGACAAAATAGTGGATTTCAATATGAAAATTTAAATGTTTAATTAAGAGATAAAGATCAAAATTTTCATAATGATATAGCCCAATGAAATGTGTTCCAGGATGCCTTTGGGAATCTAGCAATCTTGTCATGCATTAATGCTTATTAAAGGAAAATGAGTTTCACAGTCCAAATTAGACCTGGAAAGCTATTAGTCTTCACTTATAGGATGATTGCCACAAAATATTAACTGGATTTATGAATATTTATCCAAAATAAATTTAATTGTTATATTTTATCAATTAAATATTGATTGTCATAAATATCACTACACCACAAAGTAGATGAACAAACTTATAGAATGCATATTGCTTCTGATTTTTAAAATAATATAATTTAGTAATCAGGAAAAAAATATTTATATAATATTTAAAATATAGTTTTTCCATTTCATTAGTGGCAAAGTCTTGAAGAACTGAATTTAAATTAACGTGATAAAATTGAAAGATTCATACAAATGTGATAACATAATGATTTAGTGAATAGAACAAATGACCATGACCACATCCAGTGTGAATCATTTCCAGATCTACCATCATTCATTAATTGCAATGAATTGAAACAGTAAAAGTTGTGATATGGAACTTTAAGTGATTTTATGGAGCTCCTTTTCACAAATGTAGCAAGAATCATTTTATCCCCTGGGAAATGTAAAAATAGCTTTTAATAATTTTAAAAAATGAGTAAAAATAATTATACAACATTTTATACATATTAGAAGTGTTATTGTGCAAATAAGTAGAAATGTTATCTTGTTGGGTAAAATGGATTTTAAGTCATGAAAATGATTATCTTGTTTTACTACCTTAGAATGCTAAATCAATTCATTCTGATAGTTTCAAGTCTTTACCACTATCTTAATTAACAGATGACAGCTTTTTAAAATATTTATGAAACAGCTAATTATTAGGGTGGTCATTGTCTTTCAGATAATCAAAATTTACTATGATGTTATTCATTTGCACTGTGTAAACAAAAAATAAACTTTGCAAAACTCCCTCAAAGCACACTAGCTTTTGTATGCCTTTGAGTTGGTTCCAACTCATAGTGACCCTATGTATGACAGAAAAAAAGCCTGGCTTGTTCCTATACCATCCTCACAAGAATAGATATCTTTGATCCCGTTGTTGCAGCCACTGTGTCAATTTGTCAACTCACCTCATTGAGGGTTTTTTTTGTTCTTTTGCTGACCCTGTACTCTAGTGGTGTAGTGCCTAAGGCATTTGGCTGCTAACCAAGAGGCTGGTGAGTTTGAACCACCAGCCACTTCTAGGATGGACTGGGCAATCTACTTCCATAGAGATATCACCTTGGATACCCAAGGAGTCAGTCGACTCAACAGAGTTGGTTTTTGGTTTTGGCACTTTACCATGTATGATGTCTTTCTCCAAGGAGTAGTCCTTGCTGATAACATGCTCAAAGCAAGCTAGAAAATCTTGCCATACTCACTTCTAAGAAGTATTCTGGCTTAGTGGCATCATTAAAGTTTGTGTCACCCATTGTGGTAACTCATGTTGTCATCCTCCACCCATGGACCTTCTCCCATACCAAGCTATGAAGAATCCTTAGTAATATTTTTATCAATTTTAATCATAGAATACTCTGTGAAAAGTATAGCTGTAAATTGTTTAAATGTATTATTTCTTGGAATATGTGAATACTAACAACAAAATTGGTTTCTAAAATCTTTCTACATTGAATAACATTATTATTTACAACATTATCAGTCAATGAGAGAAAGCCTTTTTCTTTTTTTCTCTCTCTTTTTCTTTAATTATTACTTCATTCTGCAAAAAGGTTATGAGTATAGGGTCACAAAGACTACTTGTTGTGTTGTTGTTGTTATGTGCCATCGAGTCGGCCCCAACTCATAGCAACTCCTCCTTGGGTTTCCGAGACAGTATCACTATGGAAGTAGATTGCCCAACCTTCCTTCTGAGAAGTGACTGGTGGGATTGAACTGCCAGCCTTCTGGTTAGCAGTCAAGTGCCTTAGACACTATACTACCAGAGCTCCAAAGACTACTTACTACTACAATATTGTAGCTAAACACAAGAAAATATGACAAAATCACTGATTATAAAAACACCAGCCACAATAAAAGCAGCATTAGCTTGTAGCACTTGTGGATAAAACCACATGATTTGAAGTGTCTTTGTAATGAGTGATAATGACAGTTCTGACCAGAGTACATTAGAAAGTTCAAAAAGTAAAGCAGCATGGAGATTTAGCACTGTAGGTTTATTGATACATGTAACCCGGACTTACAATGAATGTTTTTGTTATTATAACTAACAACATAGATAATGTGGGAGCTGTGGTAGCATAGTGGCTAAGGCACTAGACTGCTAACCAGAAGGCTGGAGGTTCAAACCCACCAGCCACTCCTCAGAAGGAAGATGGGGTAATCTACTTCTGTAGTGATACTGCCTTGGAAACCAAAGAAGGGGTCACTATGAGTCAGGTCTGACTCGATGGCACATAACAACAACAACACATAGATAATAAAAAAATAATACAATTCTGCTGAAACACTGAACAAAACTTTTCCAGACAATCATTTTGGTGTCGCATCTCTGACACTGTATCCCTGTATGGTCTGCGACTTCTTTACCCCATTAGTTATATTGTCTGGCTGTACTTACAAGACAGATGTGTTTGTTCTGGCAGTTCATAGGATTTTCAATATTCTTCATCAACACTCTAATTAAAATGTGTCAATTCTTCTTTAGTCTTCCTCTTTCATTACCCTGTACATAGATCAAGAGGCAGTCTTGGAACAGAACAAGGGGTTATTGCTTAGGTTAAAATCAGCAAAGGTATGTGCCAGAGTTGTATCATTTCATCATATTTATTCATTCTATAGGCTAGTGCTCAGACGGCTCCCTTGTTACCTTCCTGAGAGGGACCGAGTCTCCGGGAGCAAGGTAAGCATGGGAGTAGCACAGAGTAGCCGGCCAGAAGAGCAGGAGAAAGGGGTAAAACCCAGTCACTAGTGCTCAGACGGCTTCCTTGTTACCCTCCCAAGAGGGACCGGGTCTCCGGGAGCAAGGTAAGCACGGGCGGGCTGGTGCTTACTCACTGATCTGCACTGTACACTTTCCCTTGTTACCCTCCCCAGAGGGACCGGGTCTCTGGGAGCAAGGTAAGCAAAGGCGTAGCACAGAGTAGCAGGCCGGAAGAGAAAGGGGTAAAACCCAGGAAGCCAAAGAGAAGAGCAATCAGC
>NW_006922229.1:447950-454681 GCF_000298275.1 Orycteropus afer afer | reverse complement strand
GTCCTGGAGGAAGTGCAGCCAGAATGCTCCTTGGAAGCAAGAATGGCCAGACTTCGTCTCACCTATTTTGGTCATGTTGTAAGAAGAGACCATTCCCTAGAGAAGGATGTCATGCTTGGTAAGGTGGAGGGTCGACAAAGGAGGGGGAGGCCTTCAACGAGATGGATTGATACGGTGGCTGCAATGATGGGATCAAGTACAGCAGGGATTGTGGGGCTGGCACGGGATCGGGCAGTGTTTTGTTCTGCTGTGCATCTTGTCGCTATGAGTCAGAAATGACTTGACAGCACTTAACAACAACAACAACAACCTAGGCTGAGCAAATATATTCTGGACTATATAAAAAAGAATGTGATCACATGGCATTCTGCCTTTATTCCAGCTAATAAGTTATGGGTGCTTCATTAATTTTAGTTGAAAATTTAATATAATTTTATTCTCATCCTGTTGTCTCTAGAAAGAGAGAGAAATATATTTTAAGTCTGAAAAATAAGAAATATGACAAATGCTCATTGTAAACTAATAAATATTCAAATTTCATAAGAAAATTCATATGACCAAATATACTGTAAAATATGTAAGATATGGAAATAAAACTTATCTTGATTGTAAAATTATTTATACATTCTTAATCGTGTACATTCCCATTACCAATATCTAGTTAGTTTTATGTGTTTTAAATACATATCAATTTTATTTTTTCCTGGAACAAAATACTAATAACAAAAACCACACTCATGCAAGCATGTGTGGCAGAGCATTTTTGCAATAACACTACTTTGCATTTGTTGCAGACTTTGCCAGGGTTGATTCTGTCATTGGCAGCAACCTTAATATAATGTTTACTAATAGCTATGTAGAGGAGCATCATTTCCATAGCAACAAATGAACAATACTAGAGAGATTAATCGCTGCTACATTATCAGTGTAAGATTTGCTGTAAAGCAACATTTTGTAGTTTGATAATTGCAAGTCTAGAATGATAGTACATTATGAGTTTATTAGCATAAACACTTAAAATGAAAAATGTCTCTGTTGAAATGGAGAAAACATTGCAAAATAGACAAGCCAATGTAATAAATATGGGCATGGTTCAAAGACTGTAGAGCTAAAATAATAATAATAATAAAAATGTAGTATTAATTATATTACCTGGCACTGGTCATTTAATATGGCCCACTTCCTGGAAGGTCATTTGTAGTAGGCAATGCACACACATACATACAAAGTGACATTATCTTTTTAGTCAGAGATGCCATATAGAATGATCGCTATGCCAAGCCATTTGTTATCTGTAAAAACTGCAGCCTCAAATACACTGAGAAGTTATGTGAGGCCTATGGCTACACATCCTTTTCTTAATATTCTATGTTTTATAGGAAATCTCTTTGAACATAGTATAGATCCTACTATCATAGATTTTTCTCAAATTTTTGTGCAATCCAGAGAGGAGAACAAATTTATATTTTGTGTACTTTTACGAAAGAAGAGAGATTATATTTCAAAGGCACTTTGCCTTTAAGAAGCACAATGCCTATTTTACATATATATAGGCACAAATAATTGTGATTACCTAGCAGCCATTGATTAAAGATGCAAAGGTCTAAATTAGAAACAGAATTGACTTTTTGTTTTACTGGATTGAGAGATTTCTTGGTAGTTCTGTCATTTCATTTGTAAAAAAAAAGAATTTCCATATGGTTTAATGTTTATAAAAATCAGATAAAAAGAATAATTTCATTTAAATCTATTAGAATTGAATCATATGAAACTGAAATATGTTTTCTTATCTACCAAGTAACAGTCTCTGTATTTTGATATCATAGTCATATTTCTAGTGTTTGCATTGTTTTTATCATACTGGTAAGTGTCATTTTGTTTTTAACAGAATAAAATAATATGATATATGAAAAGTAATAACATTCACTGCAGCTGTTCAGTAATCAGAATACCATTGATTAAACAATACTTGAAGATTTTCATTTGTGCTAAGTATAATTAGTATATAGGGAGTACTGTCCAATTTGGGCAGTAAATATTGCCCATATGAGTTCATCAAAACAACAGTACAAAATGCTTGCAAAGAAAAGGACCACCACCAGTGCACCTGGGGAGTATGTGGTTAGCTTCTTTGGAATGAACCCAGCATATGAGAAATCACTTCCAATGAGCAGACCAGCTGTTCTTTCCATGATTTCTCTAATAGCTACATCCTCATACTCTGTGGATTATCTAGCAAATGCTGATCAGTTCTTTCATTAACCCTTCATTCTTCTCACAGATTATACTGAGGAGGTATAGTTGAATTTTCAAGTACAAAATAACAAATAATTTTTGTTTGAGGACTGTTGAAACTAGAATCAAGTGAATATTGTATACTGATATATTGATTATATGCTGTTATACCCTCTCCAAGACTTTATACAATAAGTTAATTCTTTAAGAAAATTACCAAATTGTTATATAAATAACATATTTTTCAAACCAACTATATAATTTAATCTTATAGATAACTGCATGGGTATTTGATTAATTTCTAACAGAAATAATACCTAAATTGTTCCACTGGCTCCTAACTTTTCTCTGTCAGCACTTAATAGTTTAAAAATGAACAGATAGTAACAGTAGAATTGTCAAGAAAAAGTATTGTTTGCAATAATTAGCATCTTTTTATAATTTTCTTAATCTCAGATATTTATATATCTAGTTTTATAAAGAGGTTGATTACATGTAATGTAGTAGTTAAGGTGATGTGTCAACTTGGCTGAGTCTGGTTTTGAGTGACTGGGCAGCTGGATGTAGTTATTCCCCATGACGAGTTTGGTAATCCTCTCCAGGATAGAAACTACTGGAGAAGCTGAGTGGCTGCCTTAGGGATGTGATCTGCTTCTAGTACACAAGGAGAACTTTTGAGAAAGCTCTCTGCAGCTTTTTGGTTCACTTAGACCCTATGTGTGGGAGCTCTGGTAGCATAGTGGCTAAGACACTTGCCTGCTAACCAGATGGCTGGTGGTTCAAACCCACCAGCCACTCCTCAGAAGGAAGGTTGGGCAATCCTACTTCCGTAGTGATACTGCCATGGAAACCCAAGGAGGGGTCGCTATGAGTCGGGGCTGACTCGACGGCACATAACAACAACAACAGCAACAGACCCTATGTGTAGCCGAGTCTTCATTTAGCAGCTTGCCCCGTTGCCTGCCGTTCTTAGGAGTGTCTCTGGACTTGAACTAGTGGCCTGCCATGTTGTTTGGAAATATTTGGATTGTGCCATTTTATTTGTTGACCTTGGGCTTCTTAGCCTCATCAGCCAGCAGCTGCCTGAGGAAAGGGACATCTCTAGCTCCAGCAGGCTGGGAGCAAGAGGCAGAACAGAAAACCAAGGTCGAGGGGCTTTCACCCAGCCTGTAGGGTTTGACACTTTAGACTTGGGCTTCCAGTCTCCAAAACTGCCAGAGAATAAAATCCTGTTTGTTGAAGTCATCCATCCTTTTTTTTTTTTTTTTTTTTTTTTAGATCAGCACAAAGTAACCAAAACATGTAATAAGAGTGGTAAAATATATTACACAGTCTAAGCTATTGTTAGGAGCTCTGATGGTGTAGTGCCTAAGGCATTTGACTGCTAACCAGAAGGCTGGTGGGTCAAGTCCACCAGCCACTCCTTGGAATGAAGTTTGGGCAATCTATTTCCATAGTGATACCACCTCGGAAACCCAAGGAGAGGTCACTATGAGTTAGATCTGACTCAACAGCAGTGCATAAGATATTGTTTATCACTATATAATACACTACTTGAATGACAAATTGTTGTTACTTTTCTTTCTATAGTAAATTTTTTATACATTTATTTGGTGTAGCACCTAAGACATTTGACTGCTAACCAGAAGGCTTGTGGTTCAAACCTACCAGCCACTCTTTGGAAGGAAGATTTGACAATCTACTTCTGTAGAGATAGCTTCTCAGGAATTCAAGGAGGCGTTGCTATGACTTGGAAACAACCCTATGGCAGTGAGAGAGTGAGAGAGAGAGAGATGGAATATAAATCTAGAAACATCTAAAATGTATAAAATACATACATAGGAAAATTCTGATTATGTAACAGTTTCCTGGATGGTTTGCTAAATATTTCTAGAAGAGAATTTTATCAAGTCCTCAAATACTTAAAAGTATAGTTTTTAATGATTGTAAAGTTATACTTACCACTGGTCTGTCATTTTGGTACACTATAGTGGCTTGCATGTTGTTGTGATGCTGGAAGTTATGTATTACTATTTCAAATACCAGAAAAATCAGAGAAATTAAATTGTATGTTAGAAAGAGGAAAGCTGAGGGTTTTTTTTTTTTTTTTTTCTACCTTTACCTATTTGTCCCAGTAAGCAGGCCCCCTTCCCCTTTATCAATTGCTAACACTTATTTAATTTAGTTGAGAGTGTGAGGTAGAGAAAATTGAAATTGGTTGTAAATTAAGTGAGATTAGAAGTCAGTCCCAGCACATTTCAAATCGTTCCTTTAAATAAAGATCTTACTATTTAAAATAATAATAATTCAAATAAAAAAGAAAAGATCACCCATAGTGGAAAGGTTGCAGCAGAGTTACCAGACTATGACAGACTAGGAAGAAGGTCCTGGCTATGGGATTCTGAAAAAAAAAAACCTGGCCACTGAATACCTTCTGCATAGCAGGGGAATGCTGGTATAATGCCAGAGAATGAGCACGTCAAGTTGGAAGGCACTTAAAATACAAAAAGCTGCCACCTCAAAGTGGGGTTGACCTTAATGATGTACATGGTGTACAGTTTTGAGACCTCCATTTCCTGATGTGGCATAAAAAAAAAAATGACAACCAACTGCTGCAAACATCCATTAATAATCTGAACATAGAATGCATGAAGTATGGATCTGGGGAAATTGAAGTTGTAAAAAATGAAATAGAACACATGAAGATTGATATTGCAGGTATTAGTGAACTGAAATTGATGGGTATTGGCCATTTAGGATCAGAGAATCATATACTTTACTAAGCTGGGCATGAAAAATTGGAGAGGAATGGCATTGCCTTCATCATCAAAAAGAACATTTCAAGGTCTGTCAGTGAAAGGATACAATCCATATTCCTACAAAGAAGATCAGTAAATACCACTGTTATTCAAACTGACAAAACAACCCCTAGTGCCAAAGATGAAGAAATTGAAGATTTTTTACCAACTTATGCAGTCTGAAATTTATCAAATATCCAATAAAATTGCATTGATAATTCATGATGATTGGAATGTGAACGTCAGAATAATCAGTAGTTGGAAAATTTGGCATCAGTGACAGAAACAACACCAGAGATTTCATGACAGATATTTGCAAGTTGAATGACTTATTCACTGAACATGCTTTAAAACAAAACAAAACAAAAAACCATAAATTGTGACTACACATTTGACCAGATGGAATATACAAGAATCAAATCAACTATATCTGTGGGAAAAGCTGATAGAGTAGGTCAATATCATGAGTCAAAACAAGGCCAAGGGCTGACTGTAGAATGGACCTTCAATTGCTCATATCCAATCTAAAATTGAAGCTGAAGAAAATTAAAACAAGTCCATGAGAGCAAAAATCTGACCTTTAGTGCATCTCACCTGAATTTAGAGACCATCTCATTAACAATGTGCAATTTGCAGCTGACACAACCTGGCTTGATGAAAGTGAAGACTTGAAGTTATTTTTGATTAAGAGTAACAACTATAGGCTTCACTATGGATTACATTTCAATATAAAGAAAACAAAAATCATCATACCTTTACCAATAAAGAACATCATGATAAACAGAAAAAAAGACTGAATTTGTCAAATATTTCATTTTATCTGGATCCACAATCAATGCCCATGGAAGCAGCAGTCAAGAAATAAAATGATGTATTTATATTGAGCAAAATGTTGTAAACGATTTCTTTAGCGTGTTAAAAAGTAAAGACGTCAGTTGGAAAGACTAGGGTACTCATGCCCCAAGTCAGAGTATTTTCAATTGCCTTGCAGGTATGTAAAATTGGACAATGAATAAGAAAGACCTAAGAACTGATGCTTTGAATTATGGTGCTGGTGAATAATATTGAAACAACAGAAGGAACAAATTTGTCTTGGAAGAAGTGCAGCCAGAATGCTTTATAGAATGAGGATGACCAAATTTTGTCTCATATAGCTTGGACACGTTATCAGAAAGGACCACTTTCTGGAGAAGGGCATCATGTTTGGTAATGTAAAGGGTCAGTGAAAAAGAGCAAGACCCTCAATGAAATGGATTGACCCTGTGCTCAAACATAGAAGTGACTGTAAGAATTGTGCAGGGCTGGGCAGTGTTTCCTTCTGTTACATTTAGCATTGCTGTGAGTCAGAACTGACTCAGAAGCATCTAACAAAATCATACATCTTATTAATGTAAAACAGTTTATGTGTTCATTCTACTATTAACATTTATATATATTTTATTTATGATATTACATGTAACTCAATATTTGCTTAGCTTGTGTTTTAGATGTAGTGCTAACATTTTGGGGGTTTGTAGACTATGTTAGATTGGGTTCTTTGCTGTTTTTTTTGTGTTTCTCTAGAGAACCCAATCTAACACATTTGGTACTGGAGTGGTTCTAGAGAGACAAAATCATAAGGATGGGCTTTCTAGATTGGTTCTCCAGTTTGATTAATTTTGATAACACTAGCGGCTCTGCATCTGCTAGTAAAGAGAG
>NW_006922229.1:423680-445653 GCF_000298275.1 Orycteropus afer afer | reverse complement strand
ATCTCCTGGTACTTGGTATGCAGCTATTGATCTGGCCAATGCCTTTTTCTCAATACCAATTTCAAAGGACCATCAGAAGCAGTTTGCCTTCAGCTGGCAAGGCCAACAGTCCTTCTCAGTCCTTCCTCAGGGGTATATCAACTCCCCAGCACTATGTCATAATTTAGTCCGTAGGGATCTTGATCGTCTTTCCCTTCCACAAGACATCACAATTGCCAAATTCCACTCTAAATAATTTATATTAATTTGTTTTTAACCACCAATGTATGAGAGCCCCTGTTTCAGATTTCTTCTTGTTCATGTTCAAATAAGAAAACAAATTTCTTATTTGTTTATGTTTGATGTCTATTTTTCTACAGGAAGGGTGATATTTTCTGTATTAAATATGACACTACCTTCTTTGGATTTACAGGCTTTTGTGTGAACATAAGCTCTTATTTATTTAAAGTATATAGTGTGCAGCTGGAACTCCTTGCAAGTGAGAATGGCCATACTTCAACTCACCTAATTTGTTCATATTGTCAGAAGGAACCACTTCCTGGAGAAAGATATCATGCTTGGTAAAATGGAGCGTCAGTGAAAAAAGGGAAGGCCCTGGATGAGTTGAATTGATACAATGGCTGCAGCAATGGGCTCGAGTATAACAATTTTGAGGCTGGCACAGGACTGGGCAGTGTTTGATTCTGTTATACATAAAGTGGCTATGAGTTGGAACTGACTCAACGGCACCTAAAAACAACAACAACAGTGTAAAGTGGAATTACTGGGTCATAGAGCAAGTGAATGTCTAACTGGATAAGAAAATATAAAACCAATTTACAAAATGACTACATAGCATTTTTGCATTTGCACCAGTAATGTATTAGAGTTTCTGTTGATCCTCGTACTAGAATTTTGCATTGTTATTTATTTGCTAACTCACTTACTCATTTATTCTTTCAGCCATTCTAAAAATTTTAGATGTCACATGACATTCTTTGCATATGTATTTGCCAGTGTGTAGTATGATGGGGAAATCTACTTCCATAGTGATATTGCCTCGGAAACCCAAGGAGGGGTCACTATGAGTTGGGTCCAACTTGACGGCACATAACAACAACAACAACAGTATGATTATATATTTTATGTATAGTAGCATTGTGATATGAAGACATTTAAGGTTTTAAATGTAAAATCTAAGAGATTTTCAGTTATAACTTTTGTCATTGTCTTCAATATCTACTCCTTTGTAGGCTTATCATTGCCATTTCTACTTTTTTTTTCCTTTTTTGAAAAATTGAGCTTAACTTTACAGATTTCAACCAAAAAATTATGAAAACATAATGGTAATTAGATTATGGAAAATAAAACAATACAAGTTTCTGATGAAATCTGACAAAACTTTTAATAAATAAAAATGGATAATTCCTTGTATCAACTGAAAGTTTGTGCAATTATTTTCCTGTTCGATATAATGTATGATTATTGCCATTATTTAATTTTTAACCATAGTGTACTTATAATAAAGCAAGCACCAATTAAACCATAAGGGAAGTTAAAGGACAGAGAATTTCCCATGGTGTTTAAAATCCTGTGACATTGAAAGATCATATTTTCCTCTACTCATACAATGAATATATATGCATCCATATGGTTTCATATGCTTTTGAACTTCTGCTGTCATGGGTTCACCTAGAGATAATCATGTCTCAAGATGTACAAAAACTTTCTGGATTGTGGTTTCACAATGATTGTGAATCCACTTCTCTGAGGAGTCCAAGAAATGTCATTGATTTCCTGCTTGAACAGCTTTTTCCTACTTTAGAAATGGAAAATAAAAATTTCCAAATTGTTTATATAACAGAGTTGAAATCATACGTGGTATAACTTAACTTTATATCTCTTTATGGAGAGCTTGATGAATACAATTTCTTCATTTTAATCTAGTGAAAATTATGAATGTTTTTCTTTTTATTACTGCTCTGAAGCTTTTTATTTTTAAAAGTTGCATCCCTGGGGTCAAGAAGAATGTCTTGTTGTTGTTATGTTGTCTCTGACTTATAGTGACTTGTGTACAATAGAATGAAACACTGCCTGGTACTGTGCCAGCCTCACAATCCCTACCACACCTGAGCTCACTGTTGCCCCCATCATGTCAATCAATCTTGTTGTGGGCCTTCCATTCTTTCCTTGACCCTCCACTTTACCAAGCATGACATCCTTCTCCAGAGAATGATTCTTTCTCACAACATGACCAGAATAAATGAGACAAAGTCTGGTCATCCTCACTTCCAAGGAACATTCTGGTTGCACTTCTTCCAACACAGATTTGTTAGTTCTTTTAGCAGCCCACAGTACTTTCAGAGTTCTTTATCAACACTACATTCAACTCACAAGCATCAATTCTTCTTTGGTCTTCCTTATTCATTGCCCAGCTCTCACAAGCATAGGAGGTGATTGAAAATATACCATGGCTTGGGTTAGGTGCATCTTAGTCTTCAAGGAGAAATTTTTGCTCTTTAACACTTGAAAGAGGTCTTTTGCAACAGATTTGCCCAATGCAATATGTCTTTTCATGTGTTGACTGTTGCATCCATTGGCATTGATTGTGGAACCAAGTAATATGAAGTCTTTGACAATTTCAGTCTTTTCTCCATCTATCATGATGCTGTTTATTGGTCCAGTTGTGAGGATTTTTTCCTTTGTTTATATTGAGGTATAATCCATAATGCAGACTGTAGTTTTTAATCATCATGAGTAAGGGCTCCAAGTCATCCTCACTTTCAAAAAGCAAAGTTGTGTTGTCTGTGTATCTCAGGTTGTTAATGAGTCTTCCTCCAATCCTGATGCCATGTTCTTCTTCATATAGTCCAGCTTCTCGGATTATTTGCTCAGCATACAGATTAAATAAGTATGGTGAAAGGATACAATCCTGATGCATTCCCTTCCTGATTTCAAACCATGCAATATCCTTTGTTCTGTTCAAATGACAGCCTTCTGGTCTATGTACAGGTTCCTCATGAGTACAATTAAGTGTCCCATTCTTTTCAATGTTATCCACAATTTGCTATGATCCACACAAGAGAATGCTTTTGCATAGTCAATAAAACACAAGTAAACATCTTTCTAGTATTTGTTGCTTTTAGCCAAGATCCATCTGACATCAGCTATGATATCCCTCTGTCCATGTCCTCTTCTGAGTCCAGCTTGCATTTCTGGAAATTCTTTGTCAATATACTGCTACAACCATTTTTTTAAATTATCTACAGTAAGATTTTACTTTTGTGTTATATCAATGATATTGTTCAATAATTTCCACACTCTGTGGGATCACCTTTGTTTGGAATGGGTGCAAATATGGATTTCTTCCAGTCAGCTGGCCAGGTCACTGTCTTCCCAATCTCTTGGCATAGCTGAGTGAAAGCCTCCAGCACAGCATACATTTGTTGAACATATCAATGGGTATTCTGTCAGTTCTCAGAGCTTTGTTTTTTACCAATTCCTTCAGTGCAACTTTGACTTCTTCCTTCAATTCCATTGGTTATTGATTATATGCCACCTCATGAAATGGATGATCATCTACCAATTCTTTTTGGTATAGTGATTTTGTGTATTCCATCCATCTTCTTTTGATGTTTCCTGCATCATTCAACATATTGCTCATGGAATCTTTCAATATTGGAATTTGAGGCTTAAATATTTTCTTCAGTTCTTTCAGCTTGAGAAATGCTAAGCATGTTCTTCCCTTTTGGTTTTCTAACTCTGGGTCTTTGCACATTTCATTGTAATAGTTAACTTTTTCTTCTCGAGCTGATCTTTGAAATCTTCTGTTCGGCTCTTTTATCTTGTCGATTCTTCCATCTTCTTTAGTTACTGTCCACTCAAGGGCAAGTTTCATAGTCTCTTCTGACATCCATTTTGGTCTTTTCCTCCTTTCCTGTCTTTTCAATGACCTTTTGTTTTCTTCATGGATGATATTCTTGATGTCATCCCACAATTCCTCTGGCTTTTGGTCATTGGTGTTCAACGCATCAAATCTGTTCTTTAGATGGCCTCTAAATTCAGGAAAGGTATAATCAAGGTCTTATTTTGGTTCTCGCAGACTTCCTTTAGTTGTCTTCAGCTTCAACTTGAACATGCAGATGAGCAGTTGATGGTCTGTTCCACAATCAGCTCCTGGCCTTGTTTTGGCTGAAGATATTGAGCTTCTCCATTGCCTCTTGCCACTGATGTAGTCAATCTGATTCCTGTGTACTCCATCAGGTAAAGTCCACATGCATAACTACTGTTTTTGTTGTTGAAAAATGTATTTGCAATGAATAAGTCATTGCTCTTGAAAAATTCTATCATGCGATCTTCAGCATTATTTCTATCACCAAGGCCATATTTTCCAAGTACCGATGATTCTTCTTTGTTTCCAACTTTTTCATCCCAATCACTAGTGAAAACGAACACATCTTGTTTGCATATTCAGTCAATATCAGACTGCAGAAGTAGGTAAAAATCTTCAATTTCCTAAATTTTGGGTTTGGTGGTTGGTGCATAAATTTGAAGAATAGTAATATTATCTAGTCTTCCTCATAAGTGTATGGATATTATCCTATCACTGAAAGCACTGTACTTCAGGATAGATCTTGAAACATTCTTTGTGATGGTGAATGTCATGCCATTGCTGTTCAATTTGTCATTCCTGGCATAGTAGATCATATGGTTGTCTGATTCAAAATGGCCAAAACCAGTCCATTTCAGCTCACTAATGCCTAAGATGGGAGCTCTGGTAGCATGGTTCCTAAGGCACTTGACAGCTAACCAGAAGGCTGGTGGTTCAAACCCACCAGCCACTCCTTGGAAGAAAGATGGGGCATTCTACTTCCATAGTGATACTGCCTCGGAAACCCAAGGAGGGGTCGCTATGAGTCGGATCCGACTTGACAGCACGTAACAACAACAACAACAACAAATGCCTAAGATAGCAATCTTTATGTGTTCCATTTCACTTTTGATAACTTCCAATTTTCCTAGATTCATACTTCATACACTCCATGTTCTGATTATTTGGATGTTTGCAGCTGTTTCTTCTCATTTTGAGTCATGCCACATCAGCAAATGCAGGCCCCCAAAGCTTTACTCTATCCACATCATTAAAGTTGACTCTATTCTGAGGAGGCAGCTCTTTCCTAGTCATATTTTGGGTGCCTTTTCGCCTGAAAGGTTCGTCTTCCAGCACTATATCAGGTAATGTTTCAGGCTATTCATGAAGTTTTTCAGTAATATATCAGACAGTGTTTCACTGCTATTCATAAAGGTTTCACTGGCCAATTCTTTGAGAAGTGGATGGCCTCTTCCTTCTTCTGAGTTTATGTTATTCTGGAAGCTCCACTGAGACCTATCCGCCATGGGTAACCCTGTTGGGGGTTGAAACACTGATGTCATAGCCTCCAATCTCAAGCCACCCAAAGACAACAAACTGACAGAAAAGTTCATCTCCCTTAGCTGTTTCAAACCAATCCACTCCCACTTTCTGGCCTGCTCCACCTGTTCTGGCCTCCCAAAAGCCATCTGCTACTGCTTTCCAAACTGCCCTACCTATTCTGGCCCTCCCAAATGTGTCTGTCTTGTTGTTGTTGTTATGTGCCATTGAATCAGCCCCGACTCATAGTGACCCCTCCTTGGATTTCCGAGGCAGTATCACTACGGAAGTAGATTGCCCCATTTTCCTTCTGAGGAGTAGCTGGTGGGTTTGAACTGACAGCCTTTTGGTTAGCAGTCAAGTACCTAATGACTATTAAATGCTATTAAATGCTTTAGAGTCACTGTTCAAATTTGCTTATGAACCACCTATAATTAAAAATTGTATACTTATAAAGATGGATGCATTTATTGAACAATCTGAAAATAAAATTAAGAAATGTATTCTACTTACCATATCATCTAAAATAAATAAAATGTGTGTGACTGGTGACACAAATAGTTAATTGCTCAAATGTTAAGAGAAAGTTGGCAGCTTTAACCCACTCACTGGTCCGATGTGATAAAGGTTAGGCAATCTGCTGTAAAGATTATAGCCAAGAACACCCTATAGGGAAGTTCTGTCACATGGAGTCACTATGAGTTGAAATCAACTTGACAATACCTAATAATAGCAATCACAAGGGAGTTCTAACTCTTGTACAATGAAAACCATAAATTACTACTGAAACAAATCAGAAAAGACCTAAATAAATGGAAAGACAACATTAAGAGAAAGGAAGTTCTGATACGTGTTACAACATGAATGAACTTTAAAAATATTATGCTAGATGAAGTAAGTGAGACACAAAAGAATAAGTATTATATGATCCCACTTGTGTGAAATAGGTAAATGTATACAGAAAAAAAAATTTATTATTGCTTATGAAGGGCTCAGGGGAGGGAAAAATGGGGAGTTATTGCTTAAGAGGCACTGAGTTTCTGTTTGGAGTTTTGAAAAACTTTTGGAAATAGCTGTGATTATTGCACAGCATGATGGATATAATTAATAACATATTTAAAAATGTTTAAAATGATAAATTATTATTGAATATATTTTATGTCAGTGCAATTTTTTTAAAAAAAGGAGATTCATAGAATCTTCTTTTTCTTTTTTTTTTTTTTCCCCCAAATGATTACTTAATTATCACAGAAATATATCTTATATTTTCTGAGTTTCAATATAACTTCTTCATGTATCTGGTACATATGCATGGCATATTTTCTAGGATCTCAATTCTGTTCCTTTTATGTTATTCTATCTCTATACAGATACTAGGAAGTCCTGGAGGTTCAGTGGTTCAGCAGTAGGCTTTTACTAGAAAGGTCAGTGGTTCAAACCCACCAACTACTCAGTGGAACAAAGATGTGTTAATATGGTTCCAAAGAAGTTATAGGCTTGAAAAACCCTATGGGGCAGTTCTACTCTGTCCTATAAGTTCACTATGAGATGAAATTGACTTGACAGCAACAGGTCTTAAATCAATATTACATCTTCCTTTAATTTCAATACATCTAAGTTTTTACAACTGAGTGTTTTTTTTTTTTTTTCTAAGCATTGATTTAGCTACATTTCATTAAATTTGTTATGTTATACTTTTATTTTCATTTATCTCAAAGTACATACTAATTTTCCTTGTCATTTCTTCTTTGGTCAATTGGGTATATGGGAGTGTGTTGTTTAATTTCCATATATTTGTGAATTTCCTAAATTCCTCACTCTTATTGATTTGTAATTTCATTCCATTGTATTCAGATCATTTAATACATTTATAATTATTCGGTCATGTTTTACATTGTTTAATAGAAAATGTTTTATATGCATTAAGAATAGTCATCCTGATGTTGCTGAGTGGAGTAGGCTTCTGTTACGTCTAGTTTCTTTACAGTGTTTTTTCAGCTCTTTTTCTTTCTTGATTTTTGCCTATGGGTTACCCCTTCACTGGTAGTGGAGAATCAAAGACCACAATGTCATAGTGCCTAAGGCACTTGACTGCTAACCAGAAGGCTGGTGGTTTAAACCACCAGCCACTCCTTGGAAGGAACATTGGGCAATCTACTTCCGTACTGATACTGCCTTGGAAACCAAGGAAGTGTTGCTATGAGTCAGGTCCAACTTGATGGCACATAACAACAACATTTATCTACAAAGATTCTTGTGAAAATCTTACTCCCTGAATCATTCTTTTTAGTTTCAGATCACCTTTTGTTTTCTTGGTATCGCAGCTCAGTAAGCTGAGATATTGTCACAGATGATTGTTTCTGACCATGACCCTAGGGTTAGGGCTTTATCTCCAGAGTAGACACTAAGTCATATCAACTAACAATCCTTTGTGTAGTGGGATTTTAAAATTAAAGTAGAAAGCAGGGTGTCCTGAGATTACAAAACAAGTTAAATAATAACAATCTAGCAATGGACTTTTTAACTATAGAGTCACTATATGGTTACTATGAGTCAGAATCAACTTGATGACAATAACTTCCTTTCTTTTTCTTGGGGAGGTGGTATTGGTTTTTTTAAAGAGTTCGAATCTAGTCTGTCCCTTTCAGTAGTTTTATGGCAGTTAGTTTTACAGCTTTCATGTTGATGAGCTATTGATTTTTCTGACTAAAACGGAGCTAGAGAAGTGAACTGAGAGTAAGTCAAGTTAAAATGCCAATATTACCTCTTTTCATACTGAGATTCAGCCATTTTTTACTTGAATAAACAAACTGCTTATAGTTATAAGCATTTGGTTACTTTCCAGAGTTCAGAAATACATTGACTTTAACAACATTTGCCAATATTTCTATTGCTTTTATGGTTGGAAAGGTTTAGGGAAGTCACTGTTTGACCATAGCAGAAGCCCTGCTTTCTACCTTAATTTTAAAATAAATAAATATATGTAGATATGTGGTAGGATAGTTATCCCATCTTGTTTAATTTTAGAATGTCTGGGGTAAATTTGTACATTTGTGCAGATTTGACAATCAGAGAGATTTACCTATTTCTTAAAACATAAATAAAGGGGTGGATCTGGTAAGAGGGCATAATAAGCAGACAAACTACATAGATCCTCTTCAACAATGAAAAGGAGAACCAATTAACACAGATACAGATGATAATCCTAGAGCCCTGAGATTTGAAAGGAAGGATATAGATGTTGACTAAACTCCAACTAGTAGAAGAACCTGCATGAAAACACCAAAAAAGGAGACATATGGAGCAGCAGGCTGTCAGTGATCCTGATAGCAGGGACAGTGTGGATATTACCAAGTGGTATTAGGACCTAAGAATTAAACTAAAAACTGGCCCTATGAGCCAGGGGCTGTAGGGTGTACTGCACTGGTGGCTGGTGAATAAAAGGGGAAGCAACAAAGAAGGAGATGGGCTGAGCTGTGGACTTTTACCTGTCCAGAGAGTGCAGTCATTTTGAATGCTTACAAGCAGTTCAACCATTTTGGATATTTAAGCGACAGGTTCTCTCAGATTCCAGAGATCTAAGAATAGGCTCCACTTGCCAGGAACTGCAAAGACATTCTGGACAGAATGGACTGGATAGGTGTGATATTTCCCTTGTAAGTCTTATACCCCACACCCTCATGGTGAACAGAGTTTTGGCCATCCCTCACTTCCACCCACCTTCTGGCCTGGCAGGAATTCCATCCCAGTCTGTGTGCTCAGACAGAGCCTGGGTGTCCTGCCCCACCCACATTTTTTTTTTTTTTAGCTTATTTATTTTTCTGTTTTTTTAAATTATTACTATTATTGTTATTCTTTCTATTTTGTCCTTTTTAGTATTATTCTTTATTCTTCCATTCCCAGGTTTTAGTTTTCAGCTTTTTCTCTCTTCCCTATTCCTGGTTTCCATTTTTTCTATCTCATGGTTAACCCCATTTCTTGTTTTTCTTTTTACATTTTCTTGTATTTTTCTTTATTAATTTTCTACTCTACCTTTTTTCTCTTATTACCCCCTCCCCAGATATTGCAGGGTTTTATTTTGTTTTTTGTTGGTGTTGTTGCAGTTGTTTGTTTCTTTTCTTTTCTTTTTTTGGTGATTGTTCCTGTGTGTTTATGCAGTGTGTTTTTCATCTGCTTGTTTTTACTTTTTTGATGGCTCTTTTTTTTTTTTAGTCTAACTGAGTGGGAGACAGCAACCATGCCCATATGATGTAACCACACCTACACTGCCTACAGCTCCACTTACTGAGTGACAGCCACCACTTCCTTCTCCACCAACTTGGTGGTCAACAATAAATGACTACCAAGAAGTGCCTGATGCACCCCTGATGGCTTTTCACAAGCAGTTAGCAGAGATCTAAACACAACAATGTCACAATGTCTCTGAGACAAAAGACCATCACAGACACACAAAGAAGCAAGATAAAGCAATCGAATCAAGGGGCAGAATACAGACCCAGAACACATCCTTGAGGAAGAAGCAGCAGTGAAACTCTCTGGTAAGGAACTACAAAGAATTCTATTTAGGTATCTTCAGTGGATGGAGAGACAGATCAAGGAAAACACTGACGAAGTTAAGGACAACACAAACAAAACCCTAGATCAATTTCAGAAGAAGATACAAGAACAAAATGAAAAAATAAATTAAAAATTGGAAATGATACCAAATGTGCAGATAGAAATTCAGAAGGTTAATACTAAATTTTCAGAAATAGATAACACACTGAAAGGGCAAAGGAGTAAAATTGAATCTATGGAAGACAGAACTCATGAGATTGAAGACAAATAACTGAATACTTCTTTGGAAAGGGATCAATCAGAAAAAAGATCAAAACAAAATGAAGAAAGCTTAAGTTTCATGTGGGATAACATCAAATGGAATAACCTACTTGTAATCTCTGGTACCATAGTGCCTAAGGCACTTGACTGCTAACCAGAACACTGGCGGTTCAAACCTACCAGCCACTCCTCGGAATGGAAGATGGGACAATCTACTTCCATATTGATGCTGCCTCAAAAACCCAAGGAGAGGTCGCTATGAGTCAAGTCCAACTCGATGGAACATAATAACAACAACACAACAATTGGAATTCCAGAACAGGAAGAGAAAAATAAAACCACTGAGAAAATTGTCCAAGATTTTTTTGAACATAACTTTCCTGATATGATGAAAGATGAGAATATGTCAATTCAGGAAGTCGAAGAACCCCACACATAACAGACCCCAAAAGAAAATCACCAAGACATATTGTGGTAGTTCAGTTTGTATGTCAACTTTGCTGGGCCTGGTTGAGTACTTTGACAGCTGGATGTAGTATTCTCCATGATGAGACTGGTAATCAACTCCATGGAAGAATTTACTATAAGCAGCTGAGTAGCTGCCTTAGGGAATGTGGTCTGCTTCCCATATATAAGCAGAAATCTTGGGGAGTGATCTCTAGCTTACAGCACACTTGGACCCTGCATGTAACTGTGTCATTGTTCTGTAGCCTGCCATGCTCTGCTGACTTTGGGACTTACAATAGACTTAAATTAATGGCCTACCATGTGGTTTGGTAACATCAGGACTGTGCCTTTTTACTTGTCAATCTTGGGCTTGTCAACCTCTGCAGCCAGTAGCTGTCTGAGTGAAGAAAAGCCTCTAGCTCCAGTGGGCCAGGAGCAAGAGGCAGAGCTGGACCCCAAGGTTGAGGGGCTTTCCCCCAGCCCCTAGAATGTGACACATTGAACTTGAACTTAAAGCCTCCAAACTGTAAGAGAATAAACCCCTGTTTGTTAAGACCATCCCATTTGTAGTATATCCTCATCAGAGCAGTCCTAGGTAACCAGAACACATATCATCATCAAACTCATCAAAACCAAAGACAAAGAATCCTGAAAGCAGCATGGAAAAAAATGAAAAGTTACTTACAATGGACAACCAATAAGAATAAACTCTTATTTCTCAGCAGAAACCATGCAAGTAAGAAGGCAATGGGATGATATATATAAAACAGTGAAAGAGAAAAATATCTCAACCAACAATTACATAATGAGCAAAATTGTCCCTCATATATGATGGTGAAATTAAGAGATTTCCAGATAAGCACACATTAAGAGAATTTTTTTAAAACCAGACCTACCTTACAAGAGATACTAAAGGGAGTCCTTTGAATAGAGAACAAATGATAGCAAACAACAACTGACCATTAATACACAAGAAGACATAACCCAGAAACCAACACAGCTATGGACTTATCCAAAGAAAAATAAGCTCAACAAGACTATAAACAGAGAACCAGAGATATCAATTGGCATATGAGGACAACTACAAACCAAAAAGAGGGAAAAAACAATCTAGTTACAGAACTTCTACATGATAAAGAAATCAAGAGTTGCAAGATAGAATGGACTGTTCTAAAATCAGGGAGAAAATTATAAATCACAGGGTTACCTCAAAGACAAATGATAAACCTTCACATGACAATAAAAAAGAGGACAAGCACAAATATTTAGCAAATATTAAAACAATAGAAACAAGGGAAATGATAACATGATTCATAAACATAATGAGCAAAGGAGAGAAAATTATATAGAACAAAGAAACCAGGAACACCATGAAAATACATGTGACAAAATGACAACAACCAATTCATACTTGTCAATAATTACACTGAACGTCAATGGATTAAATGTACCAGAAAAGAGATGGAGAGTTGCAGACTGGATAAGAAAACATAATCTATCATTATGCTGTCTACAAGAGACACACATTAGAGACAAAGACAAAAATAGACTAAAAATCAAAGGTTGGAAAAAGATATATCAACTAAATGGTAACCAAAAAAGAGCAGGAGTGGCAATATTAATTTCTGATCAAATTGACTTTAAGACAAAAACCACCATAAGAGACAAGGAAGAGCATTATATAATGATTAAAGGATCAACTGAACAAGAAGATGTAACTATGATAAGTATCTATGAACCCAATGAAAGAGCCCCAAAATACATGAACCAAACTTCAATGGAATTGAAAAGACAAAAAGATGACTCCACAGTCATATTAGGAGGCTTTAATATATCACTTTCAGTGAAAGATAGAACAACTGGAAAGAAACTCAACAAAGACGTGGAAGAGCTAAACACTACAGTCCACCAACTTGACCTTATAGATATCTACAGAGCACTTCATCCAATAGGAAAACAATACACATTCTTTTCCAGGGCACATGGAACATTTTCTATGATATATCATAAGTTAGGCCATAAAGCAGGCCTTAATAAATTTAAAAACATTGAAATACCGCAAAACATCTTGTCAGACCACAATGCTATCAAATTTGAAATCAACAGTAGGAAGATCAACTGAAAAAGAGCAAAGACATGAACAACATCCTCCTTAAGAACGACTGGGTAAGAGTACTACAAAGAAGGGATGAGGGAGATTGTGGAATATTTTTGGTCTATGACTTAATTAGAAATGATAGGAATATATAAGAGCATATTATATTGTGAGTAGCAATGGCTATGTTGCACAGAGACATAAAAATCTACTCCAAGTATTCACTTTTCTAATGCACATAATATGCTTCAGGTATTTTTTTTTTTTTTTTTTCAGAAGTGTTCTATTTCACACCTTTTCATAAGCCTATTCTCTTTGTGTTGTGTTTCCCATTGTTTCTATTGAAACTTGTTTAATGCAGAGTTTAATTAGTATGATTCACATAAATTCTTTATATTGAGACTTACATAAGGAAAGATTTGAGAGTTTATATTTGCATTTAATAGAAATTTCATGCCTTAATAGAAAAAAAATTAAATGACACTGTTAAAATGTTCAGCATCAGATTAAAAAATTAGCTGTAACATTCTGTGTCCCTCATGTTTCCTAATGTAAAAGATTGACCCTAAGGCTCTGTATACAATACTGATTTCACTTAAATCAGATAGAAGACATTTTTTAAAGTCAAATTTGCATATAACCCAAAATCTTGCTGTTTATGAGTCCTGTAACCAAACTAAACTCAATGCTGTCGAGTAGGATCTGACTCATAGTGAATCCTCCTTGGGTTTCTGAGGCAGTGTCACTACAGAAGTTGTCAAGTCAGAGTAAAATTTATTATACCAAAGATGTAAGTTATGAACATCCTAAGGAATTGACTGCTAACCAGAAGGCTGGAAGTTCAAACCCACCAGCTACTTCTTGGAACAAAGATGGGGCAACCTACTTCCATAGTGATACTGCCTCGGAAACCCAAGGAAGGGTCGCTATGAGTTGGGTTCGACTTGATGGCACATAACAACAACAACAACAAGGAATGTGGACAAAATAATGAGACTTAGATTTGTTTAATTTAAAACCAAAGGAAAGCTTGGGCACCAGAGTAATGTACATTATACTGTCTTTCATCAATAATATAAGTTTGCATCAAAAGAGGAATATATTAATTTTATTAAACAAGTAGAGTCTATTCACGTCTATAAATACTGTCATATTGAAATGCATGGTCAACTTAATATGGCATTAAAGACATCTTGTCAAATTCATTTTCCATCACTAATGATGTAAAGCTAAAATATGTAATAGGGCTTGTTCTAGTCAATCTGTTTTGGATAGCAGTGATGAATTATGTAACTGATAATGTGACACTAAACACAAAGCGATGTTTGTAGTCATCTAGGATGTTCATTTACCTTCACAGACTGACAGTGTTCACAACATTTTTTTAAAGCAACTTCTCAGGCGTCAGTATTTTCTGACAGCTATAGTTGTCTGTATGAAATTGCATTATTTTAAAAGCAAAGTTGATTTTATAGGCAGTAAGTTTGTGGTTTTCAAGGAAAATGAAAATTTTCAGTGATTTAAAATGTGTCCAACAGACAAACAGATATGTTATCTCAATCCTCCATTCTTTCGCCTCTGGACTAGGTACACAGGCTTGAAAGTTGCCTGGCTAAAAGAAAGTATCAAACACTTGTAAACTAGATTTAAACAAATCTTTATACAGGGAATGAATAGCTAACTTTCCTTCAAGATACCCCAGACTGCCACTCAAAGAGGAGAAGAGTTGTTTGCAAGATATTCAAAGTTGTATAGTTTGATTGAAAGCACTGAATTTGAATGAGGTTATGTAGGTATCACTTTTCTATTATTCTTCTAGGATAATGGATACAAACATACTCTCATAAACTTATTCAACCCATTACATATGAGAAATGCTATGAAAATATCCAAGGGCATATTGGTGCACAGGAGAAAACAGTTTCCTTGACATCTGAAAACCAGGGATTACAAACCCCTATTTCAAATGACCTTCTGTGGTGTAGTAAATTATTTATTGTGGCTTTTCTAGCCATAAGTCTTTGTAAACTCTGTGGTGGAATTTGCTGTGGGCAACTGAGGAGCTCCTGACTGTAAAAGTTATCCACCTGGGGTATTTCTGTTGGGCACAACACAAAACAATGTTCTGGGAGGTTCCAGCTCTCTCTCAGGTGCTTAGAATTCTGATGTTATGATTGGTTAGTTTGGCCACTCTGCCAGGCTCAAAAGGAGGCCTCCTAGAGGCAAAAGAAGTCTCTCTCTGACTGCTGGTTGAGGAAGATGTGCTGCTGAAGGAGACAAGTGCTCCTGAAAGAGACACTTGCTGCTGGGAAAGAGAGGCAAGAGACACGCATTGCTGAGTGAGACACCAAGGGACACGCACTGTTGGGAGAGAGACTGTGAGGGACTGTTAGGAGAGAGACTGTAGGCTGAGAGGGAGACTGATTTTTCCTGAACTTGAATTGTAGCCTGGTGCTTCTCTGATAAACTCTGTAATCTGTGAATTCTGTGTGGCCACTGCAGTGAATTATCGAACCCAGGAAAGAGGTGGTGGGTGCTTTGGGAGGAACGGTTGGTCAAAGGGCTGGAGGGAGACAGCATGTCTGGCCTCGCAGTAATAGGGCTTGGGCCATTGATGGTGATTCTGTCTTCCTCTTCTGAAAATATATCTGATGATTGTTATTTTATTAGTTTCATATGTTTGACTTATTTTCTTTTTGTTTACAGTGAGAAGGTGAGCTGCATTTTCATGACGGAAATATAGTTCTTGTCTGCGTTTTGTTAATAAATTCAATTGTATGTGGGGTTAGAGGAGGTCAGAATATGTGGCCTCCCTGCCCTTTTTGCACCAACTCAGTGACTTTGAAATGTATTTAAATTTATACATTAATTTTTCTTATTTTAATTGTGAAATAAACATTGATATTTCCAAGTGTTCGGTGGACTAATAAATATACATACATTTAAACATCATGAAAGTCTCTGATTAATCTCTAGGTGCCTAACAAAGAGTTTGGCATTTTGAACATAAAGACTGGTTGATTTTAAAACTTCTAAATAATTAATTAGGTAAATCTTGCCTTGTTGGCAAAAATACAACGTGCATAGAAGGGGTATGACTATATACATTACCACAGGTATTACAAAAAGGAATTATTATACGTTGAATTGTGTCTCCTTGAAGTATATGTTGAGGTCTGAGCCCCTTTACCTGTAAAGGTGACTATGCTTGGAAATTCACATTTCTTTTGTCATTAAAGAAGTACTACCAGAGTAGGAGTATACTGACCCTAATTGCTTCTGGGGAATGTCTTATAAAAGGAGTAGAATAGACATGCATACACTCACACATACACACATGCACACACATGCATACTCATGCGGAATACAGACTCCGCGATAAAATACATCTACAAGCAACGAAAGAATACCAAGCTATGCACTATGCTAATGACAAGGAAGGGCCGTCTCATAGAACTAATACCCTGGTTTGGACCCTTAGCCTCCAAAACTGTGAGACAATAAATTCCTTCTAATTCCTCTCACTTGTAACATTTCTTTTTTTTTTCCTTTTTTGAGGGTAGCATTAGCAAACTCAAAAATGTTTCTCAGAAAGAACAACAACAAAACACATACAAAGAAAACAACGACAATAAAACACTATATCAACACAGAGATAAGATAAAATTAGGTCCTAGACAGCAGGTAATTGAAACTATTTTTAATGACTGATTTTCATTCTGGTTGTTTCTTTTGTACAAGTTTTCACATAATCTAATGAGCAAAACAATGCCGTTTCCCAAAGGTGTCCATGCCTAATCCCTGGAATCTGTGATTGCAGATGTTATTAAGGTTACAGACCTTCAGATGGGGGAGATTTTCCTACCAGAGGTCAGAGAAGTGCAGCAAGAGTAAGGATGCACCACCAATGCTGGCTTTGAAAACGAAAACAAGGGGTCATGAGACAAATAATGCCATAGTTTCTAGAAGCTGGGAATGGTCCTGAGCTTACAGCTAACAAGAAGATGGGGAACTCAGTCCTACAACCACAAGAAATTGAATTCTACCAATCACTTAAATAAACAAGAAGGAAACTCTACCATAGAGCTTCCAAAAAAAGATACAGGCTACCATACCTTGATTTCAGTCCAGTGAGATCTGTGCCATGTTATTCTGACCTACAGCACTATAACATAGTAAATGTGCATGCTTCAAGCCACTAATTTGTGGTAATTTCTTACACAGCAATTAAAAACAAACAAAATAGCTAATACACATAATTAGTAAATTTTCATTTTCTGCCAGATTTTATAAATGTTGTATTGTTGAATGTTTGGAATTAGTTTTCTTTCTTTAAAGAGTGCTGAATTTATTTAGTATGCATTTGTTACTGCCAGACTGACCTTTCCAAAGTTTGTTTTTAAACTCTTACAGATGTTATCACACTGAGTATTATTTCTAAGGCATTCCCTTTTTGATGTCTCTACTGATTTTCTAAAGCATTCAAAGAAATTTCTTCACTCTGGACTTATGAAATTAAAATGTCTCTCCGCCTGGTATTGCTCTGGGACTTGTTCATTGTCCCCAACAGGTGTCATTTTCCTGGATCTAGTGTTTTCTGTTTGTTAGTTCAGTTTTGTTTTGAACTGCACAAACACACATTAGCATTCAGCTCAGTATTCAAGCGGGCTTCTCCGCTGATTTCTGAAGCTCTTTACCGAGTTGCCCCTCTTCTCCAATACTTGCCCCATTAATTCTGGTTGCTTTCATTTACACAAATTCTACTACTTCTCTTTTGTCTTTTAATCTCAGTGAGATTGCAATGTCTAACTTTGAATTCCCTTTCTGTTTTTGGAAAGTATCAATTTCTTTAGGCAGAAAGTCCAGGCCATTGTAATGATAATTTTCTTTGTTTCCTTCACTAAGTGTACACATCTTTCCCTGCCTGATGTAAAGTATCTGACAATTGTTATTTTATTAGTTTCATATGTTTGACGTGTTTTCTTTTTGTTTACAGTGAGAAGGTGAGTTGCATTTTCATGATTGAAATGTAGTTCTTGTCTGCGTTTTGTTAATAAATTCAATTGTATGATAATGATTTATAAAAAATACATATATATTGTTTCTATAAGATGAATGACTATACAACAATTTATTTCAAATAATCATCATGATATGTGTGTGTGTATATATATATATATATATATATATATATATATATTCCTGGTGCTGCAAGTGGTTTGCACTTATCTGTTAACTTAGAAATGGGGTTTTAAATCCACTCAGTGGCCACACAAGAAAGACCTGGTAATCTGTTTCCATAAAGATTACTGCTGAGAAAAACTTATGGACCATCTAAGATGCAGCTAATGGTCTCCAAGTGTCAGAAGTGAAGAAGAACACACACACACACAAATAAATAAAATAAAATAAAATAAAAAACCCATGGACATTTAGAAGCAATCAGCCCTAGGACATGATAGCCCTTGAGACCAGAAGAACTAAATGGTGCCTGGCTACCAGTGCCAACCACTCAGGAAAGGATCAAATTTGGAGATCTGGATAGAGCGGGAGGAAAAATGTGGAACATAATCCAAAACTCAATAATGACCAGAATTACTGGTCATATGAAATCTGGTGAGACTCCCAATACTATGCCCTTGGAAAACATCCTGTACCTGGAATAAAACACACCCCCAGGAGTAGGCTCTCAGCCCAATAGTTAGCAAGATGTACACACAGATCGCTCAACCCAGGATGATGCACCCACGTACTCTATGGTAATAAATCCCTTAGAGCAATAGACCATGGGATATCAGAGGACCAACATTCAAACAGAGGAAATGCAGGACAAACAGGAGTCCATAAATATGAGAGGCACAGGGGGAGGGTTACAGTGTAGGAAGGAGAGGAGACTGGGTTAGAATTGGACATGGTAAATGGGGAATGAAACTAAATGTGCACATAACATTGAATGTAAAACAAGCTCTTAAAATAAAAAAAATGAAAAATTAAATAAATAATGTATGTGAGACAAAGTTCAAATGCTTATGGAACAGCTTTACTCTTTAACATATGGGACCACCTTGATTTGGACTTGAGTTGGTATTATCAAGTATACATATTTTTGAAATAAATTATTGTGTAGTCATGGATTTTCCAGAGATCATTCCTTAGGCTGTGGATAGGCAACATTCAACTATTTGGGGATATTTTTAATTTATTTGTAACTTGGGAAAAGAATACAAAATAAAAAATAGTTTCTTGAAACATGGATTGATTAACTTGGACTATAAATTATGTGAAAAGCATGCCCTATTAGAACAGTAGAGACATAGCTATTCATTTTTATACATGTGCACACATTTATGCCTCTAATCAATTTAAGAAGCAAACATTTAGTTAGCAAACCTGATTTTTCAAGAAGCAGGCTGATTCTGTGAGAATCCTGACTTAATAACATTAATCAGCCAGTAGTATGTACTCTGTAGTAGTAAAGAGAAAATCCAGGACCAAAAAGATCAAAGAACAATACTACATTAATTCAGGTTTGAACTTGGTAAGGACTTGACAATAGACAGCAGTAATTTATTACATAAGAAAAAATAAGAGGTCCTATGTATCATATTATTTTTTTACATTTTTTAAATGTACTGATGTCTGTCAGTATCTTCAACAAGAACCTTACTTCCTCAAAAAAAAAAAATATTCAAATTAATGATTTTCAGAAGAAAACTATTAGAAGAGCTAATAGTTTACACTTCAAAGGGAAGACAAATGAGTTAAGGTCGAGGAATTTTCCTCCACTAATGTCTTGTGGTAAATTCATTAGAAAACTATTTGTATCTAATTGTCTAATCACAACAGAAGACTAAGAGTGATGCAACCCTAACAGGGTGAAAGTAGATAAAAGTTAACTACTCGGATACAATCTGCAGATAAAAATAACCTTAACGGTCATTTTCTAAAATTTACCTAGAATTGAAGAAATGGAGGGAGGATTTTTATTACAGGTGAAATGGGACATGTGATATTTTGGTTGTACCTTTAAAAAAGGAAATAAAAATCTGACCCTAATAATTATATTGACCTTCATCCACAAAGAAGGAATGCTGTGATTCAAAGTGAGACACTAAAACAAATAAATTCAGAGTCCTTAAACAAATGAAAACTTGTGTGAAAACTGTCTCTATAGATTCCATGTAAGAGTAAATAAATGTCTAATCGTGGCACAGGGTGTTTATGTTCCAAAACTTTACACAAGTCTATAAATCTTCTTTATTCTGACATAAAATTTCTGTTTCATTTGTTTTCTTCAAAGGTGGTATTTGATAGGAAGGAAGGCAATTTCTTGACTCCAAAATTTAGGACTCTTATATGATTTATGGAAGCTCTGGTAGCATAGTGCCTAAGGCACTTGACAGCTAACCAGAAGGCTGGTGGTTCAAACCCACCAGCCACTCCTCGGAAGGAAGGTTGGGCAATCTACTTTCGTAGTGATACTCCCTCGGAAACCCAAGGCGGTGTCGTCATGAGTCAGTTCCGATTTGATGGCACATAAAAACATCATTTGAATTATAATGTTAGGATACTTTTATCCTAACATATCCACTTAAAGTAAGCTTCCTGTCCACTACTTCATGCAAACCTCCCTTTTCCATTAGCTACTAATAATGAGGTCATCACTAGGTGGTACAAGCAGATAACACAGTCAGCTGCTAACCAAGAGTTTGGCAATTCAAGTCCACTCACATGCAACTTGGAGGAAAGACCTGGAGACCTAACTCCAAAGACACATCAGCTGTTAAAAACCCTGTGAGGCTCAGTTCTACTCTGACACACTTGGGTCCCATGAGTCAGAATCCACTTGACAGCAACTGAGGAAAAAAATAAATAAATAAATAAAACCTCTAATAATTACCATTATGTCACTAAATCCAGTGGTCTATTTTCAGTTTGCAGCTTCAAAGTCCTCCTCCATCCAATCTCATCAAACCATTATTTCTGTAGTCTCATCTCTTTCCTCTCTCCTCTTCATTGTTCTCCAGTTTGAGAGTTCAGCATAGACAAGTACTTCATTTCTGTTAACTATTTGATCCGATGGTTCTTTGTCAGTTAGTGCTATCCTAATCATTTATTTTGAACTGATCCTTCCACCTCTAATGCCAGTATTCTTAATTCCCCAAACCCTGCTCTCTATTGTTTTTCATTGAGCTTATGAACTTATGAACTTCTGACATATTATATAGTTTAACTTTTTTTTTTAATTATAGTATTATTATTGTTACTATTTTAATTTTAGGACACCATATGAGGCAGTTCTACTCTGCTACATGGGATCACTATGTGTCAAAATCAACTCCACAGCACCTAACAGTGGCAACAATTGTAAAATTGAAGCTTCTTGTGGAAGACATTCTTTTTTCTTTTGTTTAATGATGCATTCAACATGTTTAAAACATTATCTGGGATATTGTAAACAATCAATAGCTATTTGTTAAATTTATAGTTTATATAAAGAGCTTTGGTGGCTCGATGTCTAAGGCATTTGACTTGTTTGTTTCAAACCCATCAGGTGCTCCATGGAAGGAAGATGAGGCAATCTACTTCTCTAAATATTTACTGCCTTGGAAACCCAATGGGGGTTACTATGAGTTGGAATTGACTCCATGGCAGTGGGTTTGTTTTTTGTTTTTTATAGTTAATATAAGAATGAATGACAGGTGTTCAGTTACTCATATGTTCCTTTAGATATAATACACAGAAATAACAAAATTGATGACAAGAAACAAAATCAGGCACTCAAATTTCAGTTGACATGATGGGTTGTTCATGAACTTTTATCACTAACCCAATTGAAACCTCCATGTAACAAGAGTAAAGAAAATAAAAGAAGAAGAAAGGACAGTAGACAAGTTGTTGCTTGCTGGAATGTCGTCAGTATCTGAGGCTAGGTTCTTTAGAGAAGGAAAATCAGTACAGATGTATATATATCACTCACTGCCATCAGGTGGGATCTGACTCATAGAGACCCCTCCTTGGGTTTCCGAGGCTATATCACTATGAAAGTAGATCACCCAACCTTCCTTCCGAGGGGCCACTATGAGTTGGATATATATATGTGTGAGTGTGTGTGTGTGTGTGTTGTTGTTGTTGTTATGTGCTGTCGAGTAGGCCCGACTCATAGCGACCCCTCCTTGGGTTTCCAAGGCAGTATCACTACGGAAGTAGGATTGCCCAACCTT
>NW_006922229.1:421004-423250 GCF_000298275.1 Orycteropus afer afer | reverse complement strand
TGTGTGTGTGTGTGTGTGTACATACATATACTTAGATTGGTAGATAGAGATTTATCTCAGAGAAATTGCTCACACACTTGTAGAGACTGTCAAGTCCCCAGTTCTTTGGTCAAATAAGCTGAGATCTTGTCCTGATCCATGCAACCCCAGGTAAAATGGCAGATTGTTGGCTCACAGGCTGCAAGGGCAACAATTCCAAGATCGGCCTGCCAGCACAGCAGGCCACTGGCTCAGCTCCCTAAACCAGAAGGTAGAAGAAACATTCTGATGCAACACAAAGTCTGAGAAATTTCCCTGGATGTCCGTATATATGTGTATATGTGTTGGATGCAGGCTGCACCCCTGAGGAAACTCCCTTTCAACTAATTGGTTGTTCATAGCATATGCCACCATGGACTTAACTACCTTATATCAGATCTTATCATGAGAATGACCACACTACTGCTGCTTACATGACTCAGAATCATAGTCCAGCCAAGTTGACACCCAACCTAAACCATCACAGAGAGACAGGCACTATCTAACTAAACAGATCACAGGAAGTGAAACTTAAGTTAACAATGAATGTGCACTGAAGAACAGTACAAAATTTAAGGAATGGATCACAGTGCATCTCAGTATATGGAGAAGGATGTTTCTGACAACAGAATTGTTTATAAACTTTAGGTCCTACAGACTCTCTTTCAGACTATATGGACACTAGTCTCAGAATTAACTAGACAGCACACAACAAAAAAATCTCTCTATCGTAGTCTGTAATTGGCTAGTTCCCAGCTGGGGAGAGTGACCTTGGTATGAATTCCATTATTGACTCAAAGATATGACAGCTGGAGATATTAGTCGATTACCTTCCTTGCAACAGGTTTGCTGGAAGGGAGAAATGAGTTGTCCACTTCCATGGCCACCACATTAAAAATATAAAGTATACAAAAGTTAATTTCTCAACTAAATCCCTCCATTCTGTCAGAGACAATGGGGCTTTTAGGTACAATTAAACTGTCTAGTCTCATTTTACACATGATAGATCATTTGTTGTATAGATATATTCTTTGTTTTCCAAAATATTTTTAATAATTCTCCATAAAGTTATTTTTATTCATCTAAAATCCACAAAATTTTCTTGATCAACAAATATTTTTACTGAAAATCCTAAATATACATATATAAAAATGTATGTGTATGCTTGGTAAAGTAGACAGTCAGCAAAGAAGATGAAGATTCTCAATGAGATGGATTGACATAGTGGCTGAAATAAGGGCTCAAACATAGAAATGATTGTAAGGATGGTGCAGGACTGGACAGTTTTTTTTTTTTTTTTTTTTTTTTTTTTTTTTCTGTTGTACCTAGGATTGCTATGAGTCAGAACCAACTCGATGGTACCTAACAACAGCAACAACATGTATAATCCTCTTGTTTAATCTAAGATCTACCAAATGCTACAAAAAATATCTGTATAATAAAGTATTATAATAAAAATATTTTGTATTTTTTTGGAAGTCAATCATGACAATTATCATTTGGTTAAATTTAAAATTGTTATTTTAATTTATGCTATAATTTTAAAGCATTGAATGATCATTTCATTTATTTCAGACACTACAGGAGCTGTGGTGACACAGTGGTAAAAACATTAGACTGCTAGCCAAAAGGACAGCTCACTGGCCACTCCGCGGGAAAAAGATGAGGCAGTCTGCTTCCGTAAAGATGTATATCTTTGGAAACTCTATAGGCCACTTCTACTCTTGTCCTAATGGGTTAATATGAGTCAGAATAGACTTGATGGCAGTAGATTCAGTTTCTGGTCACTTTAGATAGTCAAAAGTAATTTAGCATCTTTATTTTCTTGAAAACAAATAATTATGGAAAATGAATTTTCTCTATAAACTTTCACCCAAATTACAATCGAAAAAATAAAATAAAAAAACACTGAAATTTTAACATAATAAATAAATAATTTGGAAGTTGTGAAAAATGCTAAATTAGAGTTATATTACAGAGGGAAGAGAAGGGGAAGGAATCAACTCAGACAGGGGATAAGAGAACTCTTTGCAAAGAACATTATACAAGAGGGGTCACACAGGATGATTTTGCAAGGCAAAAATGAAGGGAAAACACATTCAAAATAGAATAGATAACATGTGCAACAATATGGAATTTTGAAATAACTGCATATCTAGAGGACAGTTAGAGATGACCTGCAGAGTAAGACAATAGTGGATAATAAAATAATAAAATATCCATTTAAA
>NW_006922229.1:398586-420904 GCF_000298275.1 Orycteropus afer afer | reverse complement strand
ATATATGAATTTATAGTGATACTTATGCCTTTTCTACATGCTTACCCAGTGCCATTGAGTCGATTTCTATTCATAGCAACACCCACAGTTTTTTCAAGGCTATGGATGTTTACAGATGTAGGTTGCCTCATCTTCCTCCCATGGAGCAGCTGATGGGTTTGAACTGCCAACCATCTGGTTAGCAGCCAAATGCTTTACACACTGCATCACCAGAGCTCCATTTCTAAGGGTTTGAAATTAGCTTTCTTACGAGAGCCATTGCTTGGTTTTTAAAGTGGATGTTATATAGACGTACATGCATAACTAATAAGATAACATTGATCAAATTTGCTTTTCCAAGTAATTTATTTGGATTATCTTTATGGTTTGCCCTTTAAACTAAAAGTAAATTGCTTTTTACCCTCACATGATATATTTCACAGGTCATCATACAATAACTAGAATAATAAACTCTACTTGTGATTCTTAGTGGAGGAGCATTCACATATTTCATAATTCATCTCTTAGAGAGCAGTCATCTATGATTCATACTGGTTATACCACTAATTTGCAGAAATTGTCTCTTGTGCTCTGGTTTTCTTTCTTCCATGAAGGCTAGTTTATGCTTCCTTTTTACTTCCTCTCTTATTTAATAAATGTGGAGATAAATGAAATAGATAGACAAACAGATAGATAAATAGAACAAGCTTATCTGACAACAAGCTCCATATCCATTTAATGTATATATTGAAAGGTAAGATAAACAAACTATGAGGCAAATTATTTGAAGAGTTTTAAACATGTACTTTACTTTCAGAGTATAAATATTCAAAAATCTAATTATACTATTCAATTTACTTACATATACATATATAAAATCACATATTATATAAAATAATAACAAAAATATTTCATTCAAACTTTTATTTTCAACATTAAAGACTGACTTTATGAACATTAGAGGGTGCCTTTTTGGATTTATATAACATAATTTTTTTAAAATATAATCTTCATGAGCATATATGCTTTTTGAAAGGTACACAATGGTGAATCCTTGAAATAATGCTATAAATTCAAGCCACCAGTAAACTATTTGTATAAATTAGAATATTTTATTTTTTTATACTGCTCTTGGAATATCTTTGTGATGTGTGTTATGTAACCATTTTCTCTATTGCTTCTTTAAATTATTAAGAAGCTTGTTTACAATGACATTTGCCTTTTAAAACTGTGAGGTCACACTCCCTGGAATAATGACTAATTGGTGTTAATTTCCTTTGCTTCCTATTTTACTACTTTATTGGTGTCCTTATAAGTAACTCGGATTAGCATTGATTGAAGTCATTTCAGACTAATGGGTCTTCTCTCAAATTTACTTCAGTGCTTCAAATGAAATAACCAAGAAAATGAAACAATCTCATAATATGAGAGAAATCTTAAGAAGTAAAGTACAAAACAGATCTTTTTGAAGACTTTTTTTTTAATTTTTATTTTGATTTATGTGAAAATTTACTGAGCAAATTCATTTTCGATATAGCAGTTCATATGCATTTTTTCTCATGTCATTGACTGAAATTTTCCACAATGTAACAGCTATCTTTCAGTGCCTTCCCATAGTTACCTCTTCCCTGTGTCCTTGCCCATGTATTCTGGTCCCCCAAGCTATCTCTCTGTGCATACACATCCCTTCCATTCTCCCATGATTTATCTCTCCAAGGAGTGTATCTACCTAATATACACATTCAGCTCATATGATGGTCTTTTGTTTGGCTGGAAGCTACAGTAGTATGTTCACTTCAAGACCTGAAGAGCAGCTAGGGGCCATAGTCTCAAGGGTTTCACCCAGCTCTATCAAGCTAGCAAACCTGGTCTTTTTTTTTTTTTTTTTTTTTTCCCCTAAATGATTTTGTGTTTTGTACCACATTGTTCTTCCACTTTATCCATGATCTCCTGCACTGATCCTGCTCTAAGTGGTTGGCAGTGATATCTGGGCACCCTCTAGTTCCTCTGGTCCCATAGTCATATAGGCTCAGGATCACATGGTGTAACAGTCCCTTGGACTAATTGTTTCCATGCATCTTTGGTTTTCTTCATTCTTCTTTGCTCTAGATGAAGAGAGACCCATCAGTGCATCTAGATGGCTGCTTGCAACCTTTTAATATCCCAGTCGCTACTCACCAAAGTAGGATGTGGAACAATATTTTTCTGTAGTATGTTATACCAATTGAGCTTGATGTCCCTTGTGACCTTGGTCCAAGCCCACAGATCCAACTATTCGCTGCCTCTGGATAGGTGTCTGTGGCCAAGAAGTCACCACAACCTTGTCCTTTGCATATAGCTCTACTGTATACCTGGCCATTTTTACCAAACATACAAATATGCTTGTTGATACATCAGCTGTCAACCCTATACATGGTCATGGGCACATTCTTTCCTGCCTAGACATACTTGATTGTTTGGTCTGTCCACCTATCTATCCATCCATATATCCATGTTTTCTTTCACTGACAATGCAGTACTGTATGTTCAAAAGGGTTCATCTTTGTTTCTGTATCTCCCATGTACCTTTCTATGTCTTTCTCTTCCTCAACGTTACTGTTGTTGTTGTTGATCACTCATATTTTAGTGCATTGCAAGCACCAAATCAATACGTCTCTACCTATCTAGCACTGTTCCCTCCCCTCCTTTTCCACACTTAGTAACCAACATCAAAGAAAGTTTCTTTCCATCTATAAACCTTTCCTTGATTTTCACAATAGTGGACTAATACAATATTTGTCATTCTGCAATTGACTTATAGTTTTGTGAGACCTCCTACTTTGTTCTTCTTATTGAATAATTCTTTACTTGTCTGAGGTCTCTTTCCTTTCCATATAAAATTGTTGTTGTTGTTACGTGCCGTCAAGTTAGACTGGACTCAAAGCAACACCTCCTTGGGTTTCCTAGGCGGTATCATTATGGAAGTAGATTGAGCAACCTTCCTTCTGAGGAGTGGCTGGTGGGTTTGAACCACCAAACTTCTGGTTAGCTGTCAAGTGCCTTAGGCACTATGCTACCAGAGCTCCCCCATATAAAATTAGTGACTGTTTTTTCCATATCCTTAAAGAATGTTGATGGGATCTCAATTGGGATTGCATTGAATGTATAGATTACTTTGGGTAACTGACATTTTCACAATGTTCAATTTTCCCATCCACAAGCATGGTATGGTTTTTCATTTATGTAGATCTCTTACAGTTTCTTGAAGAAGTCTTTTGTAGTGTTCTTTGTATACCTCTTTTGTATCCTTGGTAACATTTATTCCCAAGTATTTTATTTATTTTGTAGCTATTGTAAATAGCATTGATTTCCTTATTTTTTTTCATCACTCTCTTCTCTGGTGTAGAGGAATCAAACTGATTTTTATATGTTGATCTTTTATCCTGCCACTATGCTAAATCTCCAATTAGTTCCAGTAATTTTTTTGCTGAGTTTCTTGGGTTTTCTATGTATAAGATTATATCATCAGCAAATAGGGATAGTTAGACTTCTTTCTTACCAATTTGGATGCTTTTGATTTCCCTTTCTTGGCTTATTACGCTGGGTAGGACTTCCAAAACAATGTTGAATAGAAGTGGTGATAGAGAGCATCCTTGTCTGGTACCTGTTTGCAAGGAGAATGTTTTTATTCTCTCTCCATTGAGAATAACGTTAGTTGTTGGTTCTGCATGTATGCCCTTTATTATGTTGAGGAATGTCCCTTTTATTCCTATTTTGCTGAGAGTTTTTATCAGGAATGGATGTTGAATGTTATCAAATGCCATTTCTGCATCTATTGATATAATCATGTGCCTCTTTTCCTTTGTTTTATTTATGTGATGGAAGATGTTGATTGCTTTTCTAATGTTGAAACACCCTTGCATACCTAATATGAACCCCACTTGGTCATAATGTGTTTATTTTGATATGTTGTTGGAGTCTATTGGCTATGATTTTGTTGAATATTTTTGAATCTATATTCACAAGGGATATTGGTCTATAGTTATGCTTTTTTGAATGATGTCTTTGCCTGGTTTTGGTATCAAGGTTTTGCTTGTATCATAAAATGAATTTTGGAAGGATTCTATCCTTTTCTGTGTTCTGGAACAGTTTGAGTAGGATTGGGGTCAGCTCTTCTCTGAATGTTTGTTCAGATTCTTTGGTGAAACCATCTGGGCCAGAACTTCTTTCTTGTGTTTTTTTTTTTTTTTTTATGACCTGTTCAATTTCTTCTTTTGTTATTGGTCTGTTCAAATTTTCTACCTCAGTCTGTGTTTATTTAGGTAAGTAGAATGTTTCTAGAAATCTGTCCACTTCTCTATATTTTTAAATTTGTTGGAGTATAGTTCTTCATAGTACCTGAGTATTATCTTTATTATTTCAATTGGTTTTGTTGTGATGTAGCCCAATTTGTTTCTTATTCATGTTATTTGTATTATTTCCCTCTTTTCCTTTGTTAAATTTGCCAGTGGTTTGTCAATTTTATTACTCTTTAAAAAAAAAACAACTACTAGTCTTGCTGATTTTTTCTATTGTCTTTCTATTTTCTGTTTCATTGATTTCTGCTCAAATCTTTATTATTTCCTTTCTTCTGGTGACTGTTGGCTTTTCTTGCTCTTCTTTTTCTAATTGTTGGAGATGTTGGTTAAAGTTGTTGATTTTGGCTCTTTACTCATTTTTGATGTGTGAACTTAATTGCTATAAATTGGCCTTGATCACTGCTTTTGCTGAGTCCCAAAGATTTTGGTATGTTGTGTTTTCATTCTCATTTGATTCAAGTAATTTTTAAATTTTTTTTATTTCTTCTCTTACCCAGTTATTCTTAAGGAGGGTGTTGTTCACCCTCCATGTGTTTGCTCTTTTGCTGTTTGTCTTCCTAGTGTTGATTTCTAATTTGATAGCATTATAATGCAAGAAGATGCTTTGTGGAATTTCAATGTTTTTAAATTTATTATGGTTTGCTTTATGACCTAATATATGTTCTATCATGGAAAACATTCCATGTGCACTGGAAAAGAATGTATATTGTGCTGTTGTTGGGTGAAGTGCTCTGTAGATGTCTATAAGGTACAGTTGGTGAATGGTATTGTTTACTTCTCCTGTGTGTTTGTTGAGTTTCTTTTCAGTTGTTCTATCTTTCATTGAAAGTGGCGTATTAAAATCTCCTACTATAACTGTAGGAGCTCTGGTAGCGTAGTGCCTAAGGCACTTGCCTGCTAACCAGAAGGATGGCAGTTCAAACCCACCAGCCATTCCTCAGAAGGAAGGTTGGGCAATCTACTTCCGTAGTGATGCCACCTCAGAAACCCAAGGAAGGATCGCTATGAGTCAGACTTGAAGGCACATAACAACAACAATAACTATAACTGTGGACTGGTCTATTTGCCTTTTCAATTCTGTTAAAGTCTGGTTTATGTATTTGTGGGCTCTTTCATTGGGTCCATAGATATTTTTTACTGTCATGTCTTCTTGTTCAATTGCTCCTTTAATATAATGTCCCTCCTTGTCTCTTACAATGGTTTTTGCCTTAAAGTCAATTTCATCAGAAAGTAATATTGCCACTCCTGATCTTCTTGGTTGCCATTTGCTTGATATATCTTTTTCTAATTCTTGAGTTTTAGTCTATTTTTGTCTTTATCTCTAAGGCATGTCTCTTGGAGACAGCATATCAATGAGATATGTTTCCTGGTGTCAGACCCTCTCTGAATGTCTGGTAGAATTCTATGGTGAACCTGCCTGGGCCAAAACTTTTTTTTTTTTATGGTAATTTTTTGATGACCTGTTCAATTTCTTCTTTTGTTATGGATCTGTTCAACTTTGCAACTTCAGTCAGTGTTAGTTTATGTAAGCAGTGTGTTTCTAGAAATCTGTCCATTTCTTCCAGATTTTCAAATTTGTTGGAGTAGTTTGTCGTAGTATCCTGATATTATCCTTTTATTTCAGTTGGTTCTGTTGTGATGCCACCAACTTTATTTCTTATTCATATTATTTGTATTCTCTCCCTCTTTTCCTTTGTTAAATTTTCCAGTGGTTTGTCAATTTTATGAATCTTTTGAAAAAACCAACTTCTAGTCTTGTTGAGTTTTTCTATTGTCTTTCTCTTTTCTGTTTCATTGATTTCTGGATGATTCTTTATTATTTCATTTATTCAAGTAACTGTAGGCTTTTCTTGCTGTTCTTTTTCTAATTGTTGGAGATGTTGGTTTCAAGTGTTAATTTTGGCTCTTTCTTTTTTGATGTGTATTTATTGCCATGAATTGGGCTCTGATCATGGTTTTTGCTGTGTTCCAAAGATTTTGGTATGTTGTGTTTTCATTCTTTTTTGATTCAATAAATTTTTTAATTTCATTTTTTATTTCTTCTCTTATCCAGTCTTTCTTGAGGAGGGTGTTTTTCAGTTTTCATGTGTTTACTCTTTTCCTGTTGATCTTCCTATTGCTGATTTCTAATTTGATAGCAATGTGATCTGAGAAGATGCTTTGCAGTATTTCAATGTTTTTAAATTTATTAAGGCTTGCTTTACAACCTAACATATGGTCTATCATGGAGAATGTTCCATGTGCACTGGAAAAGAATGTGTGTTATTTTTGGGTGAAGTGTTCTGTAGATAGCTATAAGGTCAGTTGGTGGATTGTATTGTTTAGCTCTTCTGCACCTTTTCTTTTTGAGCTTCTTTCTAGTTGTTCTATCTTTCATTGAAAGTTGTGTATGAAAGTCTGCCACTTTGACTGTGGAGTCATCTATTTGCCTCTTCAACTCTTTTTTGTTGTTGTTGTTATGTGCCCTCAAGTCAGACCCAACTCATAGCAACCCCTCCTTGGGTTTTCGAGGCAGTATCACTACGGAAGTAGATTGCCTCATCTTCCTTCTGAGGAGTGGCTGGTGGGTTTGAATCACCAGCCCTTCTGGTTAGCAGTCAAGTGCCTTAGGCACTATGCTACTTCAACTCTTTTAAAGTCTGCTTTATGTATTTCATGGTTCGTTCATTGGATCCATAGATATTTTTTTTATGGTTATATCTTCTTGTTCAATTGATCCTTTAATCATTCTATAATCTCCTCCCTTGGCTGTTATGGTGCTTTTGTCTTAAAGTCAGTTTAATCATAAATTAATATTGGCATTCCTGCTCTTTTTTGGTTGCCATTAGCTTGATATATCTTTTTCCAACATTTGATTTTTAGTCAATTTTTGTCTTTGTCTCTAATGAGTGTCTCTTGTGAGACAGCATATCTATGGGTTTTGTTTTCTTATCCAGTCTGCAACTCTCTGTCTCTTGAGTGGTGCATTTAATCCATTGACATCCAGTATAATTATCAACAAGCATGAATTGGTTTCTATAATTTTGTTATGTGTTTTTTCATGGTGTTCCTGGTTTCTTTGTTCCCTATAATTTTCTGTGCTGAGCTCATTATGTTTATTAATCGTGTTATCATTTCCTTTGTTGTTGTTTTAGTGTTTGCTAGATATTTGTGTTTGTCCTGTTTTTTACTGTGAAGTGAAGGTTTATCATTTTTCTTTGATGTTACCCTGTGATTTGTAATTTTGTGCCTGAGTTTAGAACAGTCCATTCTGTTTTGCAACTCTCTTGAGTTCCTCACCAGTTAGAATTTTTGTAACTCCACTATTTTTTCTTTTTTTTTGGTTTGTAGTTGTCTTCACTGGACTATTGATGTCCCTGATGCCCTATTTACAATTTTGTAAGCTTATTTTACTTTTGATACATCCATAGCTCTGTTGGTTTCTGAGTTATGTCATCTTGTGTATTAATGGTTGGTTTTTGTTTGCTATTATCAGTTCTGTGTTCAAAGGACTCCCTTTAGTAGCTCTTGTAAGATTGGTTTGGTTTTTACATATTCCCTTAGTTTCTGATTATCTGGAAATTTCCTAATTTCACCATCATATTTGAAAGACATTTTTGTTGGGTATATAATTCTTGGTTGGAAATTTTTCTCTTTCAGGGTTTTATATATACTATCCCATTACCTTTTCACTTGCATGGCTTCTGCTGAAAAATCAGAACTTATTGATTGTCCTTTGTAAGCAACTTTTCATTTTCCCCATGCTGCTTTCAGGATTCTTCCTTTGTCTTTGATTTTGATGAGTTTGATCGTGATATGTCTTGGTGATTTTCTTTTGGGGTCTATAGTGTTTTGGGTTCGTTGGACTTCCTGAATTGATATATTCTCATCTTTCATTATACCAGGACAATTCTCATCCAACAAATCCTGGACAATTTTATCAGGGGTTTTCTTTTTCTCTTCTTGTTCTGGAATTCTGATTACATGTAGGTTATTCCTTTTGATATTATCCCACATGCTCCTTAGACATTCTTCATTTTCTTTTGATCTTTTTTCTGAGTGATCCCTTTCCAAAGAAGTATTCATGTATCTGTCTTCAATCTTGTTAATCCTGTCTTCCATTTAGCCAATTTTAGTCATTGCTCTTTCAATGTGTTATCTATTTCTGAAAATTCTTTATTGATCTTCTGGATTTCTATCTGTAGATTTTGTATCATTTCTAATTTTTCATTTATTTTGTCATTTTGTTCTTGTGTTTTCTTCTAAAACTGTTCTAGGGTTTTGTGTGCATTTTCTTTAATTTTGTCAGTGTTTTCTTTGGTCTGTTTCTCAATCCCATTGAAAGTACCTGGATATAATCTTTTGAATTTCTTATCAGGGAGTTCCAATGCTACTTACTCCTCATAGATGTGTTCTGCATCTGTATCCTGCTCCTTTTTTTTTTTTTTTTTAACTGTTTTATCTTTCTTCTTTGTGTGGACTGTGGTAGTCTGTTGTCTCAAGAGACATTGTGATGTTGCTATGTTTATATTTAATTATTAATTGTATGTTGAAGTGAGTCACCCAATATTTTTGTTTCCTTTGTTTTTTGGATATTTCTGAGTAAGCACTAGGCACTTCTCAAAGGAAGGTTAGACAATCTACTTCTATAGTGATACTCTCTCAAAAACCCAAGGATGGGTTTCTGACCAGATAGCAGTGAGTTTGGTTTTAGTTTAACTGAGTAAGCAGGGTATTGTGTTCCTCTATTTGCTAGTTGGCAGCACTTACTCATTCACCATCTGTCTTCCAGAGAATAAGAGTGGCTGCACAGATCTCTGTTAACTGTTTTTGAAGTGCAATTAAGGATGAATCAGGATCTTATTGGTGGTTGTGTATTGTTGGCCAGTTGATGCAGAGGGAAGGGGTGGTCCTCACTCAGTAAGTGGAGCTGCAGCAGTTGCAGGTGATTGGGTTATATGGGCACAGTTGTTCTCTCTCATTCAATTAGACAGAAACTACAATAAAAAGAAAACATCAAAAAAGTAAAAGCAAGGACAAAAAACACACACCACATAAGCACACAGAAACAATCATCAAAAAGAGAAAAAAGAAAAATAGGAAATCCAATAAAGGGGAGAAAATATGAATAGAAAGGGAAAAAAAGTCCACAATATCTGAGGAGGAGAAAATAACAGAAAAGAGGTAGAGTAATGGGAGCTCTGGTGGTGTAGTGCCTGAGGAATTTGACTGCTAACGAAAAGGCTGGTGGTTCAAACCCACCAGCCACTCCTTGGAAGGAATGTTGGGCAATAAACTTCCATAGTGATACAGCTTCAGAAACCCAGAAACCCAAGGAGGGGTCGCTGTGAGTCAGATCTGACTTCACGGTAGTGGTTGCGTTTTTTATGTTTTTAGGAGAATAATGAAAAAAAAAAAAAAAAGGAAAATGAAAAAAGAAAAACAAAGAATGGGGAGAACCAGAAGAAAGAAAGAAAGAAAAAAAAAAAAAGGAACCAGGAAAAGGATGAGAGAAAAAGCCAAAAACTAGAATGTGGGATGGGAATAAGAAGTAATAAAAAGGAAGAAAAAAAATTAAAAACAGACAAAAACAAACAAACAAACAAAAAACAAATTTGGGAAGGGTGGGACAGGGAACTCAGAGTCCATCAGAGCACACAGACTGGGATGGAATTCTTGCCAGCCCAGAAGGTGAGTGAGGGTGAGGGATGGGTACATCTCTGTTCACTGAGAGGGTGTGTGATATACAAGTAACAAGGAGAATATAGCACCTTTCCAGTCCTCAGTGTGTGGATGTCCTTGTGGTCCCCGGCAAGTGGAGACTATTCTTAGTGGACATGGAAGCTAAGAGAATGCTGTCACTTTAAATATCCAAAATGGTCAAGCTGCTTGTAAACATTCTAAATGGCTGAGTACTCCAGGCAGCCAAAAATCCACAGCTCAGTTTGTCTCATTCTTTGCTGTTTCCCCTCTTGTTTATGAGCCATCAGTGCAGTCCTCATGCAGCTGCTACTGGCTAGCAGGGCCTATTTTTAGCAGGGCCTAATTCTTAGGTCCTAACACTACTTGGAATTATCCAAGCTGTCCAGGCTGTCAGGATCACTAACCGTCTGCAGCTCCATGTCTCCTTAGTCTCTGTTTTCATGCAGCTTCTTCTACTAGTTATAGTGTAGTCCACTTCTGTATCCTTCCTTTTAAAGCTCAGGGTTGCAGGATTATCTTCTGTATCTGTGTTAATTGGTTCCTCTTTGTTAAAGTACTTCTGTGTACTTTATCTGCCTATTCTGCCATCTAATTGGAGCTCTAGACATTTTTCTTGAGGGGATGTTTTAGTTATCTAGTGCTTCTACAACAGAAATAGCACAAGTTGGTGGTATTGACCACACAAATTTATTTTCTAAAAATTTCAATGTCTAGAACTCCAATTTCAGGGTGTAGACTCTAAGGGAAGGCTTTCTCTCTCTGTCAACTCCAGATGAATGTTCCTGTCTCTTTTCAGCTTCTACTTCTGACTAGTGTTCACATGGCTTGTCATCTCTCTTTCCCCATCTCAGCATTTTTACTTACTTGTATAATCTCTTTTATATTTCAAACGAGACTGATTGAAGACAATTCCCCCACTCCTACCAAAAACAAAGCAAAATAAGACACTGTCATTGACTCAATTCCAACTCATAGCAACCCTATAGGACAGAATAGCAGTGTTCCATAGGGTTCCCAAGGCTATAAACATTCACAGAAGCAGACTGCCATATCTTTCTTCCTCAGAGCAGCTAGAGGGTTCAAAGTGTTGGCTTTTCGGGTAGCAGCCAATGTTTTAAGTATTTTACCACCAAGGCTCTGATTTAAGACACATCCTACAATAATCCTGCCCCATTAGCATAGCAAAGACAGTAGGCATAGAAGTTAGGATTTACAACACACATTTTGAGGGGACATAATCCAATGCATAGCAAGGGTTGAAGGGAAAAATGATCTCTCATATTTAGGGCTATAAGACATTGAAAGGTTTGCAAATGTCTTCTTCTAAATGTTAAAATCATACTTCAAATTCAATATACATGAGCTAGAACTCAATACTTTTTCCTTCTAAAACCTACTTGTTCTTTTTTTTTTCTATTCTTGAAGAATAGCAACAATTTTGACTTAATTTTTCCTCATCCTTATATCTAATCAGTTTCCAAATTCCTTTATTTCTAACTTCTCAGTATTTAATAGTCCTCTTCTCTCCTTTCAATGATTCTGTCACATTTTAGAATCTTCATTTAGCCTCTGAACTATTGGAAAATTCTAAAACTGTAATTCCTGATGTTTTTATTTTATTTTATTTTCACACTCTGAGACACCTTATACTGTTGTTAGAATTAACTTTTTAGGAATATACGCTGGTTCAATCATAAATATCCCCCTATAGTTGTTTAAACCTAATGCACCTTGTAACATTTGCAAACTTTTCAAATGCTGGTGCCTTTGCTTAGTATATTCTTTCTAAGATTACCAAGATGGAATATTCTTTTCATGCATATGATGTATTAATCATGTGTGTGTACTTCTCAGGAAAATTATTTCACGTGTCCATTTTTGTGCCTGCAGCACATGTGGTACATATAACTTCTTAACATATATCATTCTATTTCTTTATCCAACATAAAATATTGGAATATATTGTGCACAGGACAGGTTAAACCCATAAATATGTGTTTAATGTATGGAAGAATGATTAAAAGATAAGAAATTATTTTGAAACATAGTATCCATTTTTATGCTGGACAGCAAGCAAGAGCATTTGTTAGCAGTTAAAAGTATGTGATGGTACGAAATTTTATGAGACAGTAAGTATAAAACACATTGCATCAACTACATCTGAGCACATCTACAATAATTGTCCAGCAGTATTGAACACCTTAAGTAAACCATTTGTTTTAATATTCTAGGCAATATGGTTTTATATTTTATTCCATGTCAGCATCAGGTTGCAGGAGAAAATAAATGAATTGAGACATTAAGATAATCATAACATTTTATTTCAAATGACTCATCATGATATTTAGAATCAGAAAGACAAGAAATAATGTCAAAAGTGGGCAAATTCAAGAGAGTAATTGAGATTTTCCAGAGGAGATTTATGGGAAATGAATGAGTGAGAAAGATGGAGAATAGTAAGTTATGGCTAGAGAATGGATTTCTTGAGTAATATTCTATGTACAGTTATGAAATTGGGCTGCTAAGGAGGAGAAAGTGATCACTGAACTGCAGTTCAAGCTATTTTCAGATTCCAGGATTAGAAACATTTTACATGAGGTATTTAAATCATCCAGCCGATTTGAGAAGTAAGGATACAAAGGAAGACTGTGCCTCCAGTGTGTAATATCCTAGAACTCGGAATTGGGGAGCCCTTACCTCTTAAGTGAATAATTAGGGTAACTGATCAGTATTTCCAAACATGAGGAGGCTTAGAAGAAATAGGCCACTTCTTTAAAACATTTATTTGTGTATTTGCAGCATTCCTTCAATACTCTCAATTCATACCTTCATTTTTGTCTTAATTTCTCTGTCAGCAATATGAATTACACATGATAAAAAAGAAAAAAGGAAATGATAATCACACCAATATTACTTTTTCAACAAGTATACATATTTAATCATAGATCTTTGTTTTTGTTTTCTCTTTGTACAAAGACAATACTTTTGGCAATTAAAAATTTTAAATATTATTTTGGCCATCAGAGATTTTAATTTTAATGAGAACATCAAAGATGTCATGCAATTTTACATATCACATGTAAAAACACCACACATAAGTGTCATCTTTATTTGTCTTTTCTACTACAAAATGCAACATATACACAAACACAAATACACACACACTAATATCTGGTATAATGAGAGCAATAACAGAAATGGAAGACTTTATTTTGTATTAAAAATATCTTGAAGCTAATAATCACAAATCACTTAAGGGAACAAAAACTGCAAAAGGAACTATAAAGTAACAAAAAATTAAATTTAAATGACTAAGAAAACTAATACAAATATAACAGCTCTCCTTTAAGAAAATGGAGAATGCTAAAAGTTATAGGCAAACACTCTTCATATACCTGCAGATGTATTTACATGACAGATTTTCAGTATTTTATTATATTAATGATCTCTATTCTGCTGAATTTGTTCCTCTCATCACCTTGTTTTTCATGTAAAAATAGTTTGTACCTTCAGAAATAACAGAGAGGATTTTGTGAAGTGATTGATTTTTTTCTACAGAATTGTATATTTCAAATTATTAAAGAAACTAAACCAACATTTCAAGGAAGTTAATAAGCTTTTTCCCAAAGATCATCTCAGTTAAATGTCATCATGAGTCACTCATAATTTTGAGGCATCTGAATGTGCATACCAAGAAAAATACAGTGAGAATGTTTTTGCTTATTCAAGTTTAACATGAAAAATAACATAAAATAATACTTAATTTTTTTTAAAAAAACGAAATCACTAAATATATGTGAGAAAAAAAAAGTCTGTCTCCCACCACAAACCTCCAAATTCACAACCACAATTACCTAACTTTAAAATTTTTACATCTTATAAAAGTAAATTTAATTCACGTATTTGTATATTCTTTAAAAATAAATGAAAAAGGACAAATCAAAGGATATTGTGCTTATTGTCCTGAGAGTACTGTTTCAGACAATAATCAACTTATATCACTCTTAAATTGACTACATATTATTTCATAGTAGCGATGTACTATGGTACAGTTAAGCATCCTATGTATGTAATGGGAGCTCTGGTGGCATAGTACCTTAGACATTTGACTACTAACCAGAAGGCTGGTGGTTCAAACCCACCTGTAACTCCTGAGAAGGAAGTTTGGGTGATCTACTTCCATAGTGATATGGCCTGAGAAAGCCAAGGAGGGGTCACTATGAGTCAGGACTGACTTGATGGCACATAACAACATGGATGTAACCATTCTCTAATGATATGAATGTATTTTTTAGATTAGTTAGGAGTTATCCATGAAATATCCAATAACTATATATTTTTAAAACTTTTTTTCAGTCTTTGATTATCATCTCAATTACTTCCATGTTACTGTTCTTAATGAATCAACAATATAGGTTTTTTATATGTTTTTGTGTCAAATATGTGAGTGTGCATGTCTGTCTGTGAATCTATTCCTAGAAATTTAACCAACCTTTCTTATTTTAAACTCTATTATTATATAACTATGCATATAATTCTCCTGCATTTGTATCTCTTATATACTTATTCAATCATTTGCTTCCTTATTATACTCTTCACTTTATTATTACCAATAATTGATATAGAATCACTAGATTTCTTATGGTCTATCCTACAAATCCACCAGCCATTTGTCAGAAGGAAGATAAGGCAATCTATTTCTGCAGTGATACCACCTCGGAAATCCAAGGAGGTGTCTTTGTGAGTCAGGACTGAATTAAGAGCAGTGAGCTTGTATTTTGGTTTGTTTGTATCCTGCAAAATACCTTGTTGAAAATCTTTCTGTCTCTTTCCTGTTGACTCTCTCTATCTCTGGCCATCATCCAACAATGCAAGACTTTTAATCAATTAATTCTATCATTGTGTCCCATAACCTTCTTGCTTTTATTTCTTTCCTTTCCAATCTAAAAAGCTCTGGTAGCATAGTGGCTAAAGCACTTGACTGCTAACCAGAAGGCTGGCGGTTCAAACCCACCAGCCACTCCTCGGAAGGAAGGTTGGACAATCCTACTTCCGTAGTGATACTGCCTCGGAAACCCAAGGAGGGGTCGCTATGAGTCGGGGCCGACTCGACGGCACATAACAACAACAACAGTCAGTCGTTTTAAGTTCTTCCAATTTTCTTCTATTTCTGTTTATTATATTCACTTATCTAAATTGGTGGTATAGTGGTGAAGGTAGTTGGCTGCTAACCAAAAGTTTGGTGGCTTGGACCCACCAGTGGCTCCACAGAAGAAAGATGAGGCAGTTACTTCCACAAAGATTAACAGCCTTGAAAACACAACATGGCAGCTATGAATTGGAATTAACTAGATGGCTGTGTGTTTTTTTTTTTTTTTTTTTAAGTTAAACTAACCCCATGAGTCGGGGCCGACTCGACAGCACATAACAACAACAAGAACAACAACAACCCCTTGGTTAATTATATCCTTTATTTACTCTAGGTTGGGATTATTAAAGTTGAATATGGCTGAATAAAAATGCAGAATATTGCAATTAATGTACATACTAAAATCTTGATCACTTACCTTAATGGTCACATGAAGAAAATTTTATCTCAGTCTTTTGCCATTCCCACTTTTTTGGTCTTTGCTCAAATTTACTTCTCTATGAGGACTGCCTTTACAGTCCTATCTAAGAATTGCAACTTGAGTCCTTGTTTTATTTTTCTCCTTAGCACATATCACTGTCTCACATATATGTCAATAACAGATTATATTAATTTGTCTGTTTTGTTAGTGTTGTTCTAATTCATCAAACAATGTCTGCTGCAAAGGGGTTACTCAATGCTTGTTTTCTAAATGCATGAATGAAGATCTGTAGCTATGCTTTATTTTTTTATTCGTATTATTTTCTATCTTTTTTTGTCTTTACTTTTTCAAAGTTTTACCTATTCATTGGTCTTTTCAAAATTACATCAATGTCAAATTAGTTCTACTATGTCTTTATTCTATATGTTTGCTGTTTTCTAAGCTGTTCTATTTGAATGCCTGGTGTATTAATCCTTATTTTCCAATTTTAATTGTAAAATTTCCTCTGAGAAAACATCCCACGTGGCTCCTTTGAAGAGATATAATTGTTTTCAGTTAGTAATAATTTGTAATTCCCACTCAGGTATACTAGTTAACTATTTAGAAGGATTCCCTGGGCAGTGGAGATGGTTTGCATTTGGTTATTAACCATAGGTTTGGCAGTTTGAACTCACTCTGACATGCCTTAGAATAAAGGCCCAGTAACTGGATGACAAAAGAGCACAGCCTAGAAAACTCTTGGAATATAGTGCTATTCTGCAATGCATTGAAGTGCCACGAGTAGGAATCAGTTCTATAGCAGCTGGTTTGTTTTTCTTTTCTTGTTTCATTCTTCTTTTCTTTGCTTGCTTATTAATTTCTGTTGCTGTTATTAACTGTTGGTTGCTCAACTGCTTTATATGTTCCAGCAAATTATTTAGTTTCCACTTTTAATTATTCATTCTTATTTTACTATATATTGTTGTTGTTCTTGGGTTCCATCAAAGCTGTTCTAACTCATAGGGACCTTAGGTACAACAAAAGGAAACACTGCCCTGTCCTGAGCCATCCTGACAGTTGTTGCTATGCTTGAGCCCATTGTTGCTGCCTGGTGTCAATTGGTCTCTTTGAGGGTCTTCCTCTTTTTCGTTACCATTTACTTTACTAAGCATGATACCCTTTGCCAGGAAGCATTCCCTCCTACAGCATAATGAAAGTACGAGATGGGAAGTCTCACCATTCTGACTTCTAAGGAGCATTATGCCTGCACTTCCTCCAACACAGTTTTGTTCCTGCTTCTAGCATTCCATATATATCCATTCAATATTCTTTACAAACATCATAATTCAAATGATTCAACTTTTTTCTTCTGTCTTTATTATTCATTGTGCAGCTGTCACATGCATGTGAAGTGATTGAAAAATAACATGGCTTGAGTCAGGCACATTGTAGTCTTTAAAGTGACATTTTTGCTTTTCAAATTTAAAGAAGTCTTTTGCAGCAGATTTGCCCCAATGAAATAGGTCACTTCATTTCTTGATGGCTGTTTCCATGGGCATTGATTGTAGATCCAAGTTAAATGAAATTCTTGACAAGATCAATCTTTTCTCCATTTATCATGATGTTCCTTACTGGTCCATTTGTGAGAATTTTTGTTTTCTTTATGTTGAGATGTAATCTGTACTGAAAGCTATAGTCATCAATGTTCATTGGTAACTACTTCAAGTCCTCTTTATTTTCAGAAAGAATGTTGTGTCAGTTGTATATCAGAGCTTGTTAATGAGTCTTCTCTAATCTCAATGCTATGTCCATCATATTGCCCAACTTCTCTTATTTTATTTTATTTTATTTTTTGCTTAACATAGAGTTTAAGTAAGCATGAAAGGACATAGCCCAGATACAACATTTCTTGATTGTAAACCACACCGTATCTTATTGTTTTGTTTCCAGGAGTTTCCTCATGAGCACAATTAAGTGTTCTGGAAGCCCCATTGTTTGTAACACTAACCATAATTTGTTATGATTCACACAGCTGAATGTCTTTGCATAGCCAATAAAACACAGGTCAGCATATTTGTGGCATTCTCCGCTTTCATCCAAGATCACCTGACACCAGCAATGAAATCCTTCATTCCACATCTTCTTCTGAATCTGGTTTGAATTTCTAGCAGTTCCTTGCCTGTGTACTACTGTAAAAGTCTTTAAGTTATTTTCAGCAAAAATTAAGTTACATGTGAACAAAATAAATGATTTTCTTCAATAATTTTTGCATTCAGTTGGATGACTTTTCTTTGTAATGGGCATAAATATGGATCTTTTCCAGTTGGTTGGCCTGGTAGCCTTCTCACAAATTTCTTGGCCTAAAAAAGTGAAGTCTTCCTTCCAGCTTTGCATCCATTTGTTGAAACATCTCAGTAGGTATTCCATCAATTCCTAGAGGCTTGTATTTTGCCAGTGGGACCCTACTGGTGTAATGGATAAAGAATTTGGCTGATTACCAAAAGGTTGGTGGCTCAAAACAGTTTTGTGGGAGAAAGGTGAGGTAGCCTGTTTCTGTAAAGTTTTATAATCCTGGAAACTCCATGGGATAGTTCTACTCTATCCTGTAGAGTGACTATCAGTCAGAATCAATTCAGTGGCAATAGGTTTTATTTTTCGACAATGCCTTCAGTGCAGCTTGGACTTCCTCCTTCAATACCATTAGTATTTGATCATATGCTACTTCCTGAAATGATTGAATGTTGACCATTTCTTTTTGGTATGGTGACTTTGTATTCCATCCATCTTCTTTTGATGCTTCCGGAGTCATTCAATATTTTCACCATGTTGTTGTTGATGATGTTATGTGCCATTGAGTTGGATCTGACTCACAGCGACCCCTCCTTGGGTTGCTGAGACAGTATCACTACGGAAGTAGATTGCCCAACCTTCCTTCCGAGGAGTGGCTGGTGGATTTGAACCGCCAGTCTTCTGGTTAGCAGTCAAGTGCCTTAGGCACCAGGCTAGCAGAGCTCCCATTTCCCATTTTCACCATAGAATCCTTTAATAATGCAACTCAAGGCTTTAATTTTTTTTTCTTCAGTTATTTCAGCTTGAGAAATGCTGTGTGCTCTTCCCTTTTGATTTTCTAACCCCAGGTCTTTGCACGTTTCCTTTTAATACTTTACTTTGTCTTTTTGAGCTAGCCTTTGAAATCTGTTCACCTCCTTAATTTAATCATTTATTCAATTCTCTTAACTTCTCTCAGTTCAGGAGCAAGTGTCAGTCTCTTCTGACATCTGTTTTGGTCTTTTATTCCTCTCCTGTCTTTTTAATGACCTTTTGCTCTCTTCCTGTCTGATGTCTTCCCATGACTTGTTTGGTCTTCAATAATTGATGTTCAATATGTGAAATTTATTCTCAGGTGGTCTCTAAATTCAGGTGTGATATACACAAGGTCATATTTTGGCTCTGTGGACTTAATTATATTCACCTTCAAGTTGTATATGAACAATTGATGGTCTGTTCCACAGTGGGCCTTTTGACCTTGTTCTGACTGATGAATTGAGCTTCTCCATTGTCTCTTCCCATAGGTGTAGTAGATTAGATTCCTATGTATCCCATCTGGCAAGATCCATGTGTGTGGTCAACATTTATGTTGTTGAAAAAGTATTTGTAATGAATAAGTTGTTGGTCTCGCAAAATTCTATATTGTAACCTCCAGTGCCATTTCTGTCACCAAGGCCATATTTCCCAACTTTTGTAGCTTCATTTTCTCCCCAACTTTTGCTTTCCAATTACCAGTGCATCTTAGTTGCATGCTTGATCAATTTTATAATGCAGAAATTGGTATAAATCTTCAATTTGTTCATTTTCATCTTTAGTGGTTGGTAAGAAAATTTGAATAGTCATATTAACTGGTCTTCCTTGTAGGTGTATGTATATTATCACATCATTAACTGCACTGTACTTCAGGATAGATCTTGAAATGTTTTTATAATGGATGGGATAACATTCCTCTTCAATTTGTCATGGCCAATGCTAGTCCATTTCAGGTTACTGATGTTTAGTATATCGTTCTTCATGCATTCCATTTCTTTTTCACAACTTCTAATTTTCCTAGATTCATGATTCATGCATTCCATGATCTGATTATTAATAGTTGGTTGCCACTGTTTTTTTTTTTTTTTTTTCTTCTCATTTTAGTTGTGTCACATCAGCAAATGAAGGTCCTGAAAGTTCTATTACATTCATGTCATCAAGGTTGACTCTACTTTGAGGAGGTAGCTCATCCCCAGTTGTATTTTGAGTACCTTCAAAAGGAGTTCATCTTCTGACACTGTATAAGACAATGTTTCACTGCTATCCATAGGTTCACAGTGGTCATTTTTTTTTTTTTTTCAGAAGTAGATCACCACATCCTTCTTCCTAATCTGTCTTAGTCTGGAAGTGCTGCTGAAACCTGTCTACTATGGATGGCCCTGCTGGTATTTGAAATGCAAGTGACATAGTTTCCAGTATCTGGCATCAGTAATGATATCCCTCCATCCAAGTCATCATATAATCTGGCTTGGATTTCTGTCAGTTTGCTGTCAATACACTGCTGCAACAGTTTTTTAATTTTATCTTCAGCAAAATTTTACTTGCGAGTGATATCAATGATGTTGTTGTTGTTGTTGTTATGGGCTGTTGAGTTGGACCCAACTCATAGCGACCCCTCCTTGGGTCTCCGAGGCAGTATCATTATGGGAGTAGATTGTCCCATCTTCCTTCCATGGAGTGGCTGGTGGGTTTGAACCGCCAGCCCTCTGGTTAGCAGTCAAGTCCCTTAGGCACTATGCTACCAGAGCTCCTGATATCAGTGATACTGTTAATTAATTTCTCCATTCTTTTGGATCACTGTTTTTCAGGAGGGGCACAAATATGGATCTCTTCCAGTCAGTTGGTCAAGTAGCTGTATTCCAAATTTGTTGGCTCAAATGAGTGAGAGCTTCCAGTGCTGCATCAATTTGTTGAAACATCTCAACAGACATTCCATAAAATCCTGGAGGCTTATTTTCAACAATTCCTTCAATGCAACTTGGGCTTCTTCCTGAAAAACCATTGATACTTGATCATATGCTACTTCTTGAAATGAATAAGCTCTGAAGGAGTTCTGGTTGTGTAGTGATTAAGGTGTTTGGCTATTGCACAAAGGTTGGTGATTCAAATCAACCAGTTGCTCTGTGGAAGAAAGATGAGGTAGTCTTCTTCTGTAAAGATTTACATCCTTAGAAATCCATTATGGGTGCCTATGATTTGGAATTGACTTGAGGGAAGTGAGTTCATTTTTTTTTTTTTCCTGGTTTGAAATGGATGAACGTCAACTACTTCTTTTTGGTACAATAACTGTGTGTATTCCTTTGATCTTCTTTTGATGTGTCCTGGATTGTTCAACATTTTTCCCATAAAATATTTCAATAATGCAACTCGAGGCTTGAATTCTTTCTCTGATTCTGAAAGTTGAAAAATGTTGAGAATACCCTTTTGCTATTCTAACTCCAGGTATTTGCACAATTTGTTATACTTTAGTTTGTCTTCTGCCCTTTAGAATCTTCTGTTCAGATTTTTTATGTCATCCTTTCTTCCATTCACTTTAGCTACAATCCATTCAAAAGCAAGTGTCAGAGTTTCTTTCGACATCCCTGTCTTTCTGATGACCTATTGCTGTCTTCATATTGATATCATCACACAGTACTGGTAAAGATATTTATGTAGGTCATTTTAATAGCTGTATAACTGCATATTTGTTCTTCTTTCTTCCCTTAACTAAGTTAAAAGCAATTGTATAAAATGATATGTATATAATTGAATGTTTGGCCCTATTACATACAGAAGTGTATACCATGTGATAATAGGAGTTAAATGAGAACACAGCTTTATTTGAGTAAGGAATTGACACTAGATGTTGTTGTTGTTAGATGTTATTGTGTTGCTTCTTACTCATTGTGACCCTAACTTCAACAAAACAAAGCACTGCCCAATCTTACACCATCCCTGAAATCATTGTTATGCTTGAGCTTATTGTTATATCCATTGTTTCTTCCTTGAAGGCACTTAACAACAACTATAACAATAGAGGCAGAAATTAAGTCACTGGTTGCCTTGGAATGGATGCACAGGGTGAGAAGAATCAGAAAATGTCTGCTAGTTGGTAGTAGATTTCGTTTTGGGGGAGAAAATGTTCTAAAATTTGATTGCATGGCTAATTCCACAAGCACGAATACACGTAAAACCATGGAACCATATACTTTAAATTGGTGAATTATATTCATGTCAATTTTATCTCAATAAAACTAAAAGAAGAATTATATCTGCTTGTAGTTCTCCTTAAATTCAGGGTCACAGATTAATATTGATCTTGGAATAAAATAGGACTGAGTATGGAAAGAAAATTGGGCAATCTACTTCCGTAGTGATACTGCCTCGGAAACACAAGAAGGGGTCACTATGAGTCAGGTGTGACTCGAAGACACAACAACAACAACAAGAAGTAAGGAATTTAAACTAATCTATTAAATTTAGCACTTTGAATTTTGAATTTTATCTTCTAATAATATATACAGGAGCTCTGGTAGCATAGTGGCTAAGGCACTTGACTGCTAGACAGAAAGCTGGCGGTTCAAACCCACCAGCCACTCCTCGGAAGGAAGGTTGGGCATCCTACTTCCGTAGTGATACTGCCTCGGAAACCCAAGGAGGGGTCGCTATGAGTCGGGGCCGACTCGAGGGCACACAACAACAACAACAACA
>NW_006922229.1:391414-398366 GCF_000298275.1 Orycteropus afer afer | reverse complement strand
TAATGCTCACACTTGTTGTGAAGTAGAAATCAGCAATCTTTGGATACCCTAAAATTTTGTGCCACACCCATCATAAAATCAAAATGTCTGAGAACTTGGGGCCTTAGCATGTATTGATCTTGTAGCCCAAGGTCAATACATGCTAAGAGTGACCCAAAAGTTGGTAACTCTGTTTACTGGAACATTGAAAAAATGGCTTTTAAAAATATTTATTTCATGTTGGAATACGAATTTCCCATGTCTTAAAATCTCCTAAGTATGATGAGCTAATACCCGTCTCCTGCTCTTCTTATTTTGAAATCATCATGGTTGATGGGGAGAGTATATAGAGGCAGGAGACAGTTATAAAGGAATCTCTTTCCTACACCTCTCCCCAAAAGAAAAATGGCTAATACCTCTTTATAACTGTAGAACAGAGATTGCTGAATTCTAACTGGTAATTCACAAAGGCACTTTCTGTAAACAGGAGCTTAACATTTAACTGTCAACATAAGAAATTTAGAGCAAATTGAATTTTCTATGGCCTCCTAGGTCTGGCAATGGAAATCAACAAGCTGAAAGCCACATTTAGCTGTTGCTATGATACAGTGAATACCTATTGTAACGTCTGTGAATGTACATTAATTTCAAGTCCTGTCATTATGCACTGTGGTATTACAGAGAAGAACAAACAGATTTTAAATGACATTTAAAAACACATTAAATTAAACAGCAGCCATATCCTTTTGCTCCATTTTTCCCTTTGTTTTCATTATTTTATTTTATTGTTATTACAGCTTAACAATAAAAGAAGGGAGGAAAAGATCACTTCACAGGTAGATATATAGCACACAATATATTTCTATCTATATGAGAACAGAATAGAAAGCAGTTCTAAGAAAAAAAATAATGTATGCATGTACACAAAATAAAAGTACAGCATATTGTCACCATTTTCTTACCACTCAGTGATAACAATTCTGTTATTGAAGTTCACTTAGAATGAGGTATATCCTGAGACAGAAATTTATTATTTCTACCAGAAAACCAATAACTGGAACTAAGCTAGTTTGAGTTATCAAACTGAGAAAGAGATAGTTGTTTGTATACCATTTTGGAGTTGATGTTACTTATCTAGTCTGTTCTCACTGAGGCCCAAAATGCTGACTTAAATGTCACATCTTCTCATGAATGGAGAGTAGCTACAGCAAATGGAAGAAACGACAAGATGAAAGTGCTGAACAAAAGATTTCAAAGAGCAGCTCAAGAAAATAATTATTAGAACAAAATGTGCAAAGACCTGGAGTTAGAAAACAAAAAGGGAAGAACACAATCAGCATTTCTCAAGCTGAAAGAACTAAAGAAAAAAATCAAGCCTCAGGTTGCTATATTGAAAGATTCTATGGACAAAATATTGAATGATGCAGGACACATCCAATGAAGATGAAAGGAATACACAGAGTCATTGTAGCAAAAAGAATTGGATGATGTTCATTCATTTCTGGAGGTAGCCTATGATCAAGAACCAATGTTATTGAAGGAGGAAGTTGAGGGTGCGCTGAAGGAATTGGCAAAGAATAAAGCTCCAGGAATTGACAGAATATCTATTGAAATGTTTCAACAAATGGAGGCCACACTGGTGGCACTCACTTGTCTATGCCAAAACATTTGGAAGTCAGATACTTTGCCAACTGACTGGAAAAGATCCATACTCGTACCGATTCCAAAGAAAGGTGATCCCACAGAATGTGGAAATTATTGAACAATGTCATTAACATCACACACAATAAAATCTTGCTGATGATAATTCAAAAATGGTTGTAGCAGTATGTTGACAGAGAACTTCCAGAAATGCAAGCTGGATTCAGAAGAGAATGTGGAACAAGGGATATCATTACTGATGTCAGATAGATCTTAGCTGAAAGCAAAGAATACTAGAAAAATGTTTACTTCTGTTCCATTCACTATGCAAAAGCTTTCGATTGTGTGGATCATAACAAATTATGGATACCATTGAGAAAAATGGGAATCCCAGAACATGTGATTGTGCTCATCAGGAACCTATACATAGACCAGGAGGCTGTTGTTCAAACAGAACAAGGGGATACTGCATGGTTTAAAATCAGTACATCATGGTTGTGTCCATACTTATTCAATCTGTATGTTGAACAAGTAATCCAAGAAGCTGGGCTATATGAAGAAGAACATGGCATCAGGATTGGAGGAAGACTCATTAACAACCTGTGATTTTCAGACAACACAAATTTGCTTGCTGAAAGAGAAGATGATTTGAAGCACTTATTGATGAAGATTAAAGACTTTAGTCTGTGGTATGGATTACATCTCAACATAAATAAAATTAAAATCTTCACAACTGGACCAATAAGCAGAATCAATAAATGAAGAAAAAAATTGAAGTTATTAAATATTTCACATTTCTTGGTTCTACAATCAACACCAGTGGAAGCAGCAGTCAAGACATCAGACAATGTATTATACTGGGCAAATCTGCTGCAAACGTCCTCTTCAAAGTGCTTAGGAGCAAAGATGTCTCTTTAAAGACTAAGGTGTGCTAACCCAAGCCATGGTATTCTCCATTGCCTCATATGCATGTGAGAGCTGGACAATGAACAAGAAAGACTGAAGTTGCTTTTGAATTGTGGTGTTGGTGAAGAATACTAAAAGTGTTCTTTTGGACTGCCAAAAGAACAAACAAATCTGTCCTGGAAGAAGTGCAGCTGGAATGCTCCTTGGTAGCAAGAATGGCCAGACTTTGTCTCACCTTCTTTGGTCATGTTGTCAGAAGGGACCATTCCCTGGAGAATTATATCATGCTTGGTAAAGTGGAGGGTCAGCAGAGAAGGGAAGGTTCTCAATGAGATGTATTGACACAGTGGCTGCAAAGATGGGTGCAGGTAAAGCAAGGATTGTGAGACTGGCACAGGACCAAGCAGTGTTCTGTTGTACTCAACAGCACATATCAACAATAACACATGTTTGTAGTCATGAACTCATTCTTTTTTTTTTTTTTTTTTCTGTGAACAAATTGTTTACATCTTGATACATTTTCCCAAAACATTTACATCCTGACCTTTTCTTTTCCTGGGAATGCATATTGGCCTCATTATTCTTATGTCTGACACAAATGTCCCCAGTTTGAAACTTTCCTATTTACAGGTCTTCCTTTCAGTCAAGCCTCTGTTGGTGGTAGTTCTGATGTCCCACAATGGAGTAGCTTTTCTTCTTCCAGGAGATTGTCAGTTTTCTTGATGAAATTTGGTTAATAAAAAATTATTTTCTTCATTTGGCTGAGCTAAGATTTCATCTTTAGGGTGCTTACCTTTTTGGGGAATATTTTAAGGGACAAGACCATATTTGAGGGATATTTCTCAGTCAGGGCAGAATGATAAAATCAAGATGAATCATACCCAATGAGATAAATAGGAAGTTATGAAATAACATGATCACTAGTGAAACCACTAAGATTTTATGTGAAGGGTTAAATCATTTTGAAGTACATTATTTCATGAATAAAGTGAATTCAACTAAAGCAAAATAGCATTTTATAAGTACAATAATATCAATGAGGAGGAATATAAAGATTCCAAAATAAAGTCTCATTTTTCTCCACCATCCTTCTTGAAAGAAAAACCAATTAGTTATAATTGTAGCTAAGGAAGGAACAGAATAGTTATGGTGAGATACTACATGTTACCGCACAGTTTAATATTTAGCACTGTTGTCAGGAATACAGACACAGCAATCAGATGTTATTATGGTACAGGTACACTCTTGGGCTGCAGTGAGAAATTAAGAACTATTTTATTTTGGAGAACAACTTTTCTCATTACTACTCTGATATTGAAAACTCTTGAAGCCCGTAAGCATTGTCATTTAGGGAAATTTGTACATAATTGGTTAATATTTCTATGTATTCCAGAACATCTTCATGTATTAATGAGATAAAAATAGTGCCACTAAACAATCAAGCCAATGAAACATTGATTGAGACCAGCAAGCTCTTAATGTGAGTACATTAACCAGTAAAGGGAGTTCAATTAAAATATGTCCTTGAATCCAACTCATATGCAGAGTGTATCTTCCAATTCAGCCTGTTGGGAGGCAAGACAAAAAATTGGTTCCACAATAGCTAATAAGTGCCATTAACCCCACTGCCATTGAGTCAATTCTGACTCATAGTGACCTCCATTGGGTTTCCAAGGCAGTGAATACATATGGAAGTAGATTGCCCCATCTTCCTTCTGTAGTGCAGCTGGTGGGTTTGAACCACCAACCTTCTGGTTAGCAGTCAAATGCCTCAGGCACAGAGCCTCCAGAGCTCCTTTTAAAGGTTCCATTAGGAGCTCTCAATAGATACCTGATAGCTGGTCAGTGGTGAAACAATCATTAACCTGTAATGTTACAACTGATGTACATTAGGGCACTGGAAGTCATCCCATAAGTCTCGTGATTGATGATTATTGATATGGGTGTGGTTTGATTGCTCCAGCAAATGGAAGCAACATGAATTAGACTCCCAGCTTGGGGAGTTAACCAGAAAAAAAAATTCCACAGTTGGTAATATGGACTTACAATAAGAAGAGTACTATTGATAAATTTAAAAGACTCTTCATCTAGCTCTTCTTGAGTGAGTTTTATTTGATAAATTAAGAGTTGTGTTAAGACTAAAAGTTAAGGTATGGTCTGGGTTTAATTCAGATCTGAAAGGAGTCCATTTACCAATGAAAAATCTAGTAATAGTGATTTCCTAGAGTAATGAATTATTTCTCCACTATTCTTGTATCTCTAGATCAAGAGAAATCCAATAAGTTCCCTGTACTGGATAGAACCTGCAGGAAAGGCCATACTGACTAGAGGTCTGTCATCACATATCCAACAATTAAACCTTTTAAAATGGTGAGCATGAGCATCAGCCCAACCCTGGAAAACATTAGTAGAGGAATGACTGCAGCAAAAGTAAAAAGAAAAAGATAAAGAGGTGCATGTTCAGGTCTGTCTAGGGTCTTGGATCAGCTGTTTGCTTCAGATGTCTGCTTCTGACCACAGAATGTGTAAAAGTATCCCTCATTTCTCCAGTGAGTTGGCTAGTGCAAGGAAAGTTTTAGCCTTTTTCAACAGTGACAAAGAGTTCCAAGTTATTATTCTCTCCAATTTGGCTGTGAAAACACCTTCCTCAGAAGCAAGAATGCCTAGAGTTAGTATCTTTTACATTGTCACAGTTTTAAAAAGGCTAAGACTTCAATTTCACATAGTTTGTTCATGTTGTCACATGGTACTAGTCCTGGGGTAAGATGGAAGAATAGGCAGAAAGACTGCACAGACCCTGCTCAACAAAGAAAAGAGGAACTAATTAACACAGATACGGAAGATAGCCCTGGACCCCTGAGCCTTGAAGGGAAGGATATAGAAATGTACTGAACTGCAACTAGCAGAAGAATTTGCATGAAAATACCAAAAAAGGATACATAAGGAGCTGCAGTGTGACAGTGATTCTGAGAGCACAGACAGCTTGGATGTTGCTGAGTGGTGGTAGGACTTAAGAATTAACCTGAAAATAAGCCCTGCTAGCCAGGGACTGCACGGAGGACTGCTCTGGAGGCTGGGGAATAAAAGAGGAAGCAGCAAACAGGATGGCAGGCTGAGCTGTGGATTTTGTCTGTCCTGAGGGTGCAGCCTTTTTGAATGTTTACAAGCGGCTTGACAATTTTGGATATTTAAAGTGACAGCATTTTCCCAGATTCCAGAGGCTTAAGAAGAGGCTCCAATTGCCAGTAACCCCAAGGATATTCAAGACCTGGACAACTGGAAAGTGGAAGACAGCAACAGTCCCCATATGACAGAATTACATCCACACCTTCTACAACTTCACTTACTGAGTGAGAGCCACCACTTCCTTCTCGGCCAATGGGACAACAACAACAAAAAAACATCAAGAAGAGCCTGAGCCACCCTTGGCTGCTCTTCACAAACAGTTAACAGAGTTCTAAATATAACAATACAATGATATCTCAGAGAAAACAGATCATCACAGTCCACACAAAGAAGCAAGATAAAGTGGTAGAAACAAGGGAGTAGGATACAGACCCAGAACTCATCACTGAAGAAGAAGCAGCATTGGAACTCCCTGATAAGGAATTCAAAACAATTATATTTAGGTGTCTCTAAAGGATTGAAGACAGACCAAAGAAAACACAGACAAAACCCTAGAAGAATTTTGAAAGAAAATACAAGAACAAAATGACAAAATAAATGAAAAATTAGAAATTATTCTAAACCCACAGGTAGAAATCCAGAAGATTAATAGTAAATTGTCAGATATAGATAACACATTGAAAGGGCAAAGGAGTAGAATTGATGCAATGGAAGACAGAATTAATGAGATTGAACACAAATACCTAAATGCTTCTTTGGAAAGGGATCAATCAGAGAACAAAATCAAAACAAAATAAAGAAAGCCTAAGATTCATGTGGGATGGCATCAAAAGGAATAATCTATGTGTCATTGGAATCCCAGAAAAGGAAGAGAAAAATAAAACCACTAAGAAAATTGTCCAAGATTTGTTGGAGGAGAACTTCCCTGATATGATGAAAGATGAGAATATATCCATTAAGGAAGTCCAATGAACTCCAAATAGGATAGACCCCAAAAGAAAATCAACAAGACATATCATATCAAACTTATCAAAACCAAAGACCAAGACAGAATCCTGAAAGCAGCACAGGAAAAACAAAAATTTACTTACAAAGGACAACCAGTAAGAATAAGCTCTGATTCTCAGCAGAAAACATAAAAGCATGAAGGCAATGGGATAGTATACATATATAAAACCCTGAAAAAGAAAAATTTTCAACCAAGAATTATATACCCAGCAAAATTGTCCCTCAAATATGATGGTGAAATTAGGAGATGTCCAGATAAGCAGAAACTAAGGGAATTTGTTAAAACCACAGC
>NW_006922229.1:383217-388372 GCF_000298275.1 Orycteropus afer afer | reverse complement strand
CCACAGTAGTCAAAACTGCCTGGTATTGGTTTAATGACAGATACATAGACCAATGGAATAGAATTGAGAACCCAGAAATAGATCCATCGACCTATGGTCAATATTTGACAAAGGGCATAAATCCATTCAATGGGGAAGAGAATGTTTTTTTAATAAATGGTGCTGGCAAAACTGGATATCCATTTGCAGAAAAATCAATGAGATCTGTACCTCACACCATACACAAAAATGAACTCCATATGGATCAAAGACTTAAATGTGAAGCTTAAAACTATAGAGTTCCTCAAGGAAAAACTAGGGGCAAATTTAGGGGCCCTAATATATGTCAAAAATAGGCTATCAAGCATAACCCAAAATGCTGAGTGAAATAAGTCAATCAAAAAGGGACAAATATTGTATTAGTCTGTTATTGTAAAAGTCAAGAAAAGGTTTATCTATGGAAGGAAATTTTCTTTGTTGGTTACCAGGGGAGGGAGGGGAGGTGAGGGAACACTGTTAGATAATTAGAGATAAGTATTGATTTAGGTGAAGAGAAAGGTAATGTGCCAAATGTGAATGATCAACATGGTGGTATTGAGGAAGAGAAAGAAATAGTGAGGTACATGGGAGGTATAGACAACAAAGATAAACCCTTTTGCACATACAGTACTTCATTGTCAGTGAAGGCAAACATGGGTATACGGGTGAATAGATGGGTGGATAGGGTGAACTAGAAGGTATATCTATGAAGCAGGGAATGTTCTTAAGAATGTTGGCAGACAGTGGTCCTATAAGTTTATTTGTATGATCAGAATTCCCAGTTGTATAGTAGAGCTGACAGGGCCAAGGTCATAGTTACTGCTTGGTCACAGCCAGCTACCTGGGGGGACTGAGTAGATGAACCTCTGAGCTTAGGACCACAGTCACAGGGGACATCGAGCTCAATTAACATAACATACTACACAAAACATTGTTATACCTCCTACATTGGCGAGTAGAGACTGGGATCTTAAAAGATTGCAAGCAGCCATCTAGATGCAGCGATGGGTCTCTCCTCATTCAGAGCAAAGAAGAATGAAAAAAGTAAAAATTCATGGAAACAATTAGTTCTAGTGACTGGTACACCATGCGATCTGCACCCTATACGATTATGAGACCAGAAGAACTAGTTGTTGCCCAGCTACCACTGTCAACCACTTGGAGGGGGATGTATGTAGGAGATCCTGGATAGAGAGGGAGAACAATGAGGAACAAAACTAAAAATCATTTAGAGAAAAAAAAAAGGGGGGGGTAGTTTTGCTGGTCTGAGAGAGCTTGGTGGAACCACTGAGACTATGGCCCCTGGCTGCCCTTCAGGCCTGGAATTGAACCTACACCTGTGACTTCCAGTCAAACAAAAGACAGGGCTATGAGTTGAACATTTACCTGAAGTGGATACACTCCTTGGAGAGAACAATCATGGGAGAAAGAGGGGCTGTGTATGCACTGGGAGACAGCTCAGGGGGCAGGAGTGCATGGAGGGATGGACACAGGAAAGAGGTAACTATCGGGAGGAAGTTGGAGGGGAGCTGATGCATTGTGGTAAATTGTAGTCCATATCAGGAGACAAAGTGTATGTGTAATGCTATATGAAAAGTGAATTTGATCTGTAAATTTTCATCCAAATCTCAATTTGGAAAAAAAAAAAAAAAAGGTATTAGTCTTTGGCGAAGGGAATAGCATACTTGGTAAAGTAAAGGGTCAGTGAACAAAGGGAAGATCCTTAATGAGATGGAGTGACACAATGGCTGGACTCAAGCATGGCATGAATGTGAGGGTGGTACAGGACTAGGAAGTGTTTCATTCCAGTGTAAATAGGTTGCTCTGAGTTATTGGCCTCTAACAACAACAATTTGGCTGCACGTGGATTAGTGAGAAGGACTAAGTGTAGTCACTTACAAGGAATATCTAATGAATCTTTTAGTTGATGTCAAAAATACTTATTCTCCTGAGGTGATGTTAGGCAGATTTTAGAAGTCTAGTTTCCTTTCATCAAATGCTTTTCTAACCTGTGAAAGATATTATATAGAATATTGGATTAAAGCCTGTCAACACTTCAGTAATTCAGGCTGAACAATGTTCAGTGCAAGTAATGTAAGGATGCACCATAGGTCTACTAGTAATTATTTCCTAGAGGGTTAGTTTGTGAGATCCAAATGGTATGAACCTCAGATTTAAAAGAACTAAAGGGTGTACATTAGTCCAGGATAAATGTATAGTTTCACCAAGCTTTGCTATTTGGGTCTTTATTATTCCATTAGTTCTCTCTATTAGACCAGAAGACTGAGGATGATAGGGACAGTGCAGCCTTTGATAAATGGAAAAACCTTGATAGAGTCCTTGGATGACTTGACCAGTGAAATGAGTTTCCTGGTCACTACAAAGAGTTTTTGGTGTAGCTCATGTGGGCATGATGCTTTCAGAAAGTTTCTTTTCCACAAAGGCTTCAGTAGTACAACGTCAGGGCAAAGCTTCTATTCTGCCCAATGTGAAAATCTACAAATCATTACTAATATATATTTATAAACATTTGAGGGTGGAAGCTGAATAAAATGTAGCTGATATTCAAATATAAGTCCTGAAAGTGAAGGATATTTTCCATGTAGGACTTTAATGTATTTTCTAGGAGAGTAGTGAGGGTAAATAGGACTTTAGTGGCATCATGTTTGGCAGCCTCACAAATTGTCCCCACCAATATTTTTTAAGGTGTCAATAGTTCTAACTTGTCCCATGTGGGAACCTTCATGTAAGACCCCGATCATAGGAAAGAAAATTCAGGAAATTGGGTAAGACAATTTTCTTATTAAACCCAATCAATAATTTAGTGGCAGGATCTTAATAACAGCCTGCCTTTCTCCATGCCTTAATTTCACATGTTTGAGCTAATTGCTGGTGTTTTAAAATGCTTTTCTAAAGTTAATTCATTAAAGTTGGAATTATCACTAGAGGAATTTGGGGAGTTTCTTTATTTATCATAAATGCAGAAATAACTCGAGAAGCAGCTTGTTGGCTGCCATATGAACAAGATTATTTCCTCTAATTTCATCCTTTTTCTTTTTTTTTTTCTTTTTTTTTGAAGAGGTTGCATTTTTATCACAGATATTGCAGTGGGGGGTAATAGATCATCTTGAAGGTCCACTGTTCAAGTTCCATTTTTTAATGGCATTTCTAAAATAGGTTAAAAATGCTCTTTGCTTCTATAACAAGTTGAAATCATGTACAATTCCCCCCAAAAAATCTACTATCTGTACAAATATTAACAGATTTCCCTGAAGCAATTCTACCAGCTCTAATGAGAGCAATTAATTTGGCTTGTTGGGCTGAATTAGCTTCAAGGAAAGCCTGACTTTCATGGACTTCAGCAGAAGTCAATCAGCATATCCAACTTTATAGTAAGGACTAGAAGGATTAGGATTTAAATATAAATCATTTGCTAACAAACCTAAATCAGTATTAGTTAAAGGGATCTCTTTTAAATCTTTCTAAAGTGTTAAACATGCTCACTCAAGTCTAAACAATCATATGTAGTATAGGTGTTCTCGTTAATTGCAGACAGAAGACTAGCTGGATTTAAACTGTCCATGGAATGTAGTCTAATGTAAGTTTCAGCCAGTAGGAAAACTTCATAGGAAGTGAGCCAGCTGGCAGAAAGATGCTGTGTCAAGGCAGAGTTAATTAAGGAAGACCCAGCATAGGACACATAGACTTCTAAGAAGTTTCCTAGCACCACATATGCTTTGGTTTTCACTAGTTTGGCAGTAGCAACCCTAGCCATAAGATAGAGAAGGTATTCCTGGCTACAGGGGCAAGCAGTAGGCTATGATAACCTATAGGTTTTTGTCATGCTCCATATTTTTGAGTTTGTACACTAAAGCATTTCCAGATAAGTCATGTACAAATAAAGAAAAATCTAGGTAATAATTAGGAAAACCTACAGCAAGCTTGTTCATTAAAGTCCTTTTTAATTGAACTGTGGCCTTTTGATCTTCTGGTGCAATTCAGAATGAATCAGCTCAGAGGCTTTTAAATATTTGTTTAATGGTTAAGCCAACAAATAAAAATTAGGAATCCAGTTCACCAACAGCCACAAAATCCTAGACACTCCCATAGCTGTTTCTTTGTTTGGGGTATAGAAAGCTAACACCTTCTTTCTATTTAGGGTCAATAGAGTTATCCTCTGCAGAAATTAAGTGGCCAAAATATTTAACAAAAGTCTAAGGTAATTATAAATTTTCTTTAGAAATTTTATGACAATCAGCAACTAGATGTTTTAGTAAAACTACACTGTCATCCAGGAAGGCTTGCTGGGAGGTTCAACAAGCTAGCAAGTCATCGATGTATGGCAGCAATGTGGATTTTTTTGTAAACCATAAAGGCTGTAAATCTGCATGCAGAAGCTAAGAAAAATAAGTGGGGGATTTTGTAAATCTGAGGCATTATAGTCCAGGTAAATTGTTTATTATTTTTCCCCCAAGGGAAAAACAAATATTGACTTTCAGAATGCACAGTAGTGGTGAGAAAGTTGCTACAAAGATCAACAACTGTAAATCAAGGGATATTGGAAAGTGATAACTGAAGACTGGGGATTACTGAAGGCTCTGATTGCAAAGTGGTTAATCATTTGATTGCTAACCAAAAGGTTGGTAGTTTGGACCCATCAGCCACTCTGTGGGAGAAAGATGAAGCAGTCTGCTTCTGTAAAGATTTACAGCCTTTGAAACGCTATGGGACAATTCTACTCTGTTCAATAGGGTAGCTATCAATCAGAATCTACTCAACTTGACAGTAATGAGTTTTCATGTTTTGTTTTGTTTTATTTCTGGAGGGACTACTGGGAATCTAGCAATAATGATATGATTGATTGCACACAAATTTTGAACAAATTTCCAGCCCTTATTATTGGTTGTTTTAACTGGAAGTACAGAAGTATTACAAGGGCTGGTACGAGGGAAAATTAAACCTTTAGAAAGAAAATAACGTATGACGGAAACCAGTCTTTCTTTTGATTGTTGTTTGAATGGGTACTAGGGAATTTTTGACAGAGGTTTGTTGTTGTTGTTGTTGTTATGTGCCGTCGAGTCGGCCCCGACTCATAGCGACCCCTCCTTGGGTTTCCGAGGCAGTATCACTACGGAAG
>NW_006922229.1:381990-383117 GCF_000298275.1 Orycteropus afer afer | reverse complement strand
CAAATAACAACTGACCATTAATACACAAGATGACATAACTCAGGAACCACAGCTATGGACATATCCAAAGTTAAATGAGCTTCTTGTTGTTGTCGAGTTGGGCCTGACTCATAGCAACCCCTCCTTGGGTTTCCGAGGCAGTATCATTATGGAAGTATATCACTCCCATCTTCCTTCCGAGGAGTGCCTGATGGGTTTGAACTGCTTACAAGGTTGTAAAAAGGGAACCAGAGACATCAATTGGCAAGTAAGGACAACCACAAACCAAAAAGAGGGAAAATACTGTGTAGTTACAGAACTTCTAAATAGTGAGGAAATCAAAAGAGTTGCAAGATAGAATAGACTATTCTAATCTCAGGGAGAAAATTATAAATCACAGGGTAACCTCAAAGAAAAATGATAAACTTTCACATCACAATAAAAATGAGGAAAAGTACAAATATTCAGCAAATACTAAAACAACTAAAAAGGAAATGATAACATGATTCATAAACATAATAAGATCAGCACAGTAAATAATATGGAACAAAGAAACCAGGGATACCATGAAAAAACACATAACAAAATGACAGCAACCAATTCATACTTGTCAATAATTACAAAGAATGTTAATGGATTAAATGCACCACTCAAGAGACTTGCATATTGGATAAGAAAGCAAAACCTATCAATATGCTGCTTACAAGAGACACACCTTAGAGAAAAAGACAAAAATAGACTAAAAATCAAAGGTTGGAGAAAGATATATCAAGCAGATGGCCACTGTAAGAGAGCAAGAGTGGCAATATTAATTTCTGATCAAACTGCCTTTAAGACAAAAACCACCATAGCAGACAAGGAAGGATATTATATAATGATTGAAAGACTAATTGAACATGAAGATATAACCATAATAAATATCTATGGACTCAATGAAAGAGCCCTACAATACATAAATCAGACTTTAAAAGAGTTGAAAAGTCAAATAGATGACTCAACAGTCATAGTGGGAGACTTTAATACACCACTTTCAATGAAAGAAAAACTGGAAAGAAACTCAACAAAGATGCAGAAGAGTTAAACAATGTAATCCACCAACTTGACCTTATAGACATTTACAGAGCACTTCACCCAACAATAGCACAATA
>NW_006922229.1:380114-381890 GCF_000298275.1 Orycteropus afer afer | reverse complement strand
CCTTCCTTCCGAGGAGTGGCTGGTGGGTTTGAACCGCCAGCCTTCTGGTTAGCAGTCAAGTGCTTTAGCCACTATGCTACCAGAGCTCCTAGGTTTAGATAAATGTATTTTATTTTTAATCAGTTTAGCTGACAAAATGTAACCTATATCTATGGATGTGGTAGCCAATAATGTTTTGGGAACTATGGAAAAGATGTTAGAATGGAGAAGATTGGATTGAGTTGATTTCAGAAAGTCATGACACGCATATAGCAAATGGCTTCTTCTTTCTGAGTATTATGTAATTTAGAGTCTATTTATGCTGACTTGGGAGTATTAGGCAGACTCATGACTATTTCCCCTTTTTCATTAAATTGCAAAGGGCAGTTACATTTAAATAAAAGATCTCTTCCCTATACACTGACAAAGGTATCAGAACTGAGCAAAGAAGGGTGCAAACCTTTAATAGAACTAAGAGATACTGACACAGTTTGGGAATAAACGAAAGTTTGTTACTAATTGATGACTCCCACTACTTTTGAGGTTTTAGTATTTGGGGGCTGGGGCTTTTGTAAGAAGGTGGGAGTTAACAGAAGACAAGGTAGCTTCAATGTCAATTAAAAATTGCAAGGTTTTTCATTAATAAAAAAAGTAGTTCCAACACCGGATTGTAGCGCCTGGAAGCGGGTGCCGGCAGGCTGGTAGAGCTGACTGCGGAGCTGATAGAGCAGGCGGCGCAGTACACCAACTCCGTACGGGACCAAGAGCTGGACTTCCGAGGTTATAAAATTCCTGTCATTGAGAATCTAGGTGCTACCTTGGACCAATTTGATGCTATTGATTTTTCTGACAATGAAATCAGAAAGCTGGATGGTTTTCCTCTGTTGAGAAGACTGAAAACATTATTAGTGAACAACAACAGAATACGCTGAATAGGTGAGGGACTTGATCAGTCCCTACCCTGTTTGACAGAACTCATTCTCACCAACAGCAGTCTTGTGGAACTGGGTGATCTGGACCTTTTGGCATCTCTCAAATCACTGACTTATCTAAGTATTCCAAGAAATACTGTAACAAATAAGAAGCACTACAGACCGTCTGTAATTTATAAAGTTCCACAAGTCAGAGTACTGGATTTCCAGAAAGTGAAACTAAAAGAGCGTCAGGAAGCAGAGAAAATGTTCGAGGGCAAACGGGGTACACAACTTGCAAAGGATGTTGCCAGGAGAAGCAAAACTTTTAATCCAGGTGCTGGTTTGCCAACTGACAAAAAGAAAGGTGGTCCATCTCCAGGGGATGTAGAAGCAATTAAGAATGCTATAGCAAATGCATCAACTCTGGCTGAAGTAGAGAGACTGAAGGGATTGCTGCAGTCTGCTCAGATACCTGGCAGAGAACGCAGATCAGGGCCCACCAACGATGGTGAAGAGGAGATGGAAAAAGACACAGTCACAAACGGGTCTTGAGCAATGTGGCCTGCGAATCTACAGGATGTGGAATAATGCCATCTTGGGACGAGTCCTGCTCTTTGAACATGGAATAGTCATCTTACTTGTGTCTTCAAAGTGGAATTCATAAGCATCGATGAAATGCACAAAACTGTTGCTGGTCATTTTGTAATGTAAATTTTTGAAATCTATAAATGTCAGTTTTCTACATATAGTAAATTAAAAGACACTCAGTGTGCTGCCAAGTTACAACTCATGATGGGGTGTTACACTGTGGTGTATGGTTATGTTTAAGTTGGAAGTGTAAGAGGACACTCTGAAATACTTAGATTTTAAAATTCTTAATAAA
>NW_006922229.1:375889-380014 GCF_000298275.1 Orycteropus afer afer | reverse complement strand
GTTGCTGGTCATTTTGTAATGTAAATTTTTGAAATCTATAAATGTCAGTTTTCTACATATAGTAAATTAAAAGACACTCAGTGTGCTGCCAAGTTGCAACTCAAAAAAAAAAAAAAAAAAGTAGTTCTTATAGATTAACATTCACCACTGGTAAAGTCCCTGGATCCAAACAGTGAGTTTTTTTTTTTTTTTTTAAAGGGGGTTGTGTCAATTTATTTTATTTTATTTAAAGAACAAAGCAAAATATAGAACTTTCATTTTCCCAATGTCAAAGTTTTTTTTAAAAAAAATGCTGAAAATTAGGTGCTTTTGTGCCACAGGGAAGTTTAGAATTTTTCTTTTGACTAGGAGATTGTAATTATTGCAACAAAAGAGCCATTAACTTATTAGCCTTAGAAGCCCTTTTGGCTTCAAGAGTCTGGAAAAGTTTGTAAGCTAAGCTTATAAACTTGGCAATAGAAGTTGACTCCCGGTCAAATCGATGTTGATTTACTAAGGTTGAGATCTCAGCTTTAAGACTGGGTATGAAAACAGCAGTGGAAACACTGAGATATGAGGCACAGTCAAATTGAGTGCACAGTGTATAATGTTGCTTCTGGAGCAACCAATTCAGATACTTTATTTTATTTACAAATGTTAATTGTAGTGTAATCAGTTAGTGGAAGAAAGGTCTTTGTGATAGCCTCTGGCAAGAAAGAGTGTTCCAGTAGTTCAGTGGCTGTTTTATCGATATTTAAGTTTAAATTGTTCTTGACGTCTCTCCATTCTGCCTGTTCTAGTCATAATTGGGCTTCCTTGGGGACAATACTCATGTGAAGAAGATGTAAGCAAGGGAGCCAAGGCTGGTAGCCTTCAAAAAGGATTTAATATTCTTTGCAACACTTATAGGGGTCCTCATGGGATTTAAGAAAATCTTTCATAATACTTAGTAGTTCTGAGTGTGTCAATGGGGCAAAAGTGATACAAAGGAATATATAGCATCACTACTGGGGGAAATTTTAAAGGGCATTTCAGGAAGGGTTTATTTCCTATTTTTTAGGGAAAAAGGGAAGTTCAGATAAAGTGTTATGATAGAATGATAGAAAAAGAAAAGCAATGGAGGGTGTGAAGATAATAGTGGGAATGGAATCAGAAGGGTCGGGATCTGAAATTTGACATTATAAATCTTTGTTCTGCTTAGTTAATTTAGAGACAGTGTTCTGCAGGAGCTCTGGAGGTAAAGTGGTTAAAGCATTTGGCTGCTAACCAAAATATCAGTAGTTTGAACCCACCGGTTGCTCTGTGGAAGAAAGATGAGGTAGTCTACTTCCATAAAGATTTTCAACCTTGGAAACCCTATGAGACTATTCTACTCTGTCCTATAGAGTTGCTGTGAGTTAGAATCAACTCAATGACAATGAATCTTTTTTTCTTTTGGTCCTGCAGGGAAGCAATTTCATTGTCTTGTCTCTTAGAGCCCTCAATATACCAATCAAAATAGGCATCCTGCTGTGACTATTTAATCCAGAAGCCGCAGTTCTCTAATTTACAGCCAGAGAAATTAATTTAGAAAGATCAGAAGAGCTCCAAAATGGCCACTGATTTTCCATACTGTCTCATGTGAGGTTATACTAGACAGACAAGAACACGCATAATAAGGTACCATAAAGCTCATTCACATAGTGAGCAGAAATCTCACAGATGGCTTCAAATCTCCTTTATACACAATATTTCTCATTTTATTCATTCATTCATTCATTCATTCATTCATTTATTTAATTTTGCTGTTGAGTTGATTTGGACAACCTCATGTGTGTCAGAGTAGAACTGTGCTCCATAGGTTTTTTTATTTTTATTTTTAAATTGTGATTTGGGTGAAAATTTACAAAGCAAATTCACTTTCCATACAGCAGGTCACATACACTTTGTCCCATGACATTGACCACAATTTACCACAATGCAACAGCTCCCCTCCCACTTCCTCCAGATAGTTACCTATTCCCTGTGTCCACCCTCTATGCACTCCTGCCCCCTGAGTTGTCTCCCTGTGCATAAACACCCCTCTTTCTGCCAAGATTGTTCACTCCAATTAGTGTATCAACCTCAGGTAAATATTCAACTCATATGCCTGTCTTTTGTTTGGCTGGAAGCCACAAGCATGGGTTCAATTCCAGACCTGAAGGGCATCTAGGGGCCAAAGCCTCAGTGGTTCCACCAGGCTCTGTTAGACCAGCAAACCTGGTCCCTCCCCCCCTTTTTTTCTCCAAATCATTTTGAGTTTTGTTCCACATTGTTTTCCCTCTCTACCAAGGATCTCCTACATAGATCCCCTTCCAAGTGGATGACAGTGGTAGCCAGGCACCATCTAGTTCTTCTGGCCTTATAGTCGCATAGGCTGCAGATCGGATGGTGTACAGTCACTAGGACTAATGGTTTCCATGAATTTTTTGTTTTCTTCATTCATCTTTGCTCTGGATGAAGAGAGACACATTGTTGCATCTAGATGGCAGCTTGCTAGCTTTCAAGATCCCAGTCACCACTCGCCAAAGTAAGACATGGAACAATGGTTTGTATAATATGTTATGCCAATTGATCTTGATGTCCCCTGCAATTATGGTCCCAACCCCACAGGTTCCACTATTCAGTCCCTGTGGGTAACTGGTTATGACCAAGCAGTGACGATAACCTTGCCCCTTGTCAGCTCTACTATACACCTGGAAATTCTGATCATTCACATAAACTTATAGGATAATTGTCTGTCAACCCTACTATACATGTTCTTGGATACACTCCCCACTTCATAGAAATAAATAATAGTTCAGCCTGTCCACCCATCTGTCCATCCATATACTCATGTTTGTCTTCACTGACAATGCAGTACTGTATGTGCAAAGGGTTCATCTTTGTTGTCTGTACCTCCATCGTACGTCTCTATGTCTTTCTCTTTCTCAATACCACCATATTGATCACTCATTTGGTACATTGCCCTTCTCTTCACTGAAATCAATACTTATATCTATCTATCTAACAGTGTTCTCTCCCCTCCCCTCCCACTCCTGATAAACAACAAAGAAAATTGCCTTCCATAGATAAACCTTTCCTTGACTTTTACAATAGTGGACTAATACAATATTTGTCCTTTTGTGATTGACTTATTTCACTCAGCATAATGTCCTCCAAGTTCATCCACATTATGTGGTGTTTTGCGGATTCTGCATTATTCTTTAGCATTGCATAGTATTCCATTGTGTGTATCTACCATAGTTTGGTTATCCTTTCCTCAGTTGATGGACACCTAGGTTGTTTCCATGTTTTGGCTATTGTAAATAGTTCTGCAATGAACATGGGTGTGTATATGTCTGTTCTTGTCCTGGCTCTCAGTTCTTTAGGATATATACCTAGTAATGGAATGGCTGGGTCAAATGGTATTTCTATTTCCAATTTTTTTAAGGAATCACCATACTGCTTTCCACAGCGGTTGTACCATTTTACAGTCCCACCAGTGGTGTATGAGAATCCCAATCTCTCCACATCCTTGCCAGCATTTGTTATTTTCTGTCTTGTTGAACTTTGCTACTAGTGCTGGAGTAAGATGATATCTCATTGTTGTTTTGATTTGAATCTCTCTAATAGCTAATGATGGTGAGCATTTCTTCATATGTTTGTTGGCCGCTTAAATATCCTCCTTGGTGAAGTGTCTATTCATGTCTTCTGCCCATTTTTAATTGGATTTTTGTCTTTTTGTTATCAAGGTTTGGAGTTTTCTATAAATTCCAGAGATAAGTCCCTTGTCAGATATGTCATTACCAACTATTTTTTACCAATCTGTAGGTTCTCTATTGACTCTTCTGGAGAAGTGTTTGGAACCACATAAAAATTTAATTCTTAGAAGGTCCCAATCAGCTGGTTTGTGTTCTGCTGTCTGTGCATTTTGAGTTATGCTTAATAGTCTATTTATGCCATATATGAGGACCCCTAAATTTGCCCATAGATTTTCCTTGAGGAATTGTATAGTTTTAGATTTCACATTTAAGTCTTTGATCCATCTAGGGTTCATTTTTGTGTATGGTGTGAAGTACAGATCTTGTTTCATTTTTCTGCAAATGGATCTCCAGTTTTGCCAGCACCATTTATTAAACAAACATT
>NW_006922229.1:358413-371962 GCF_000298275.1 Orycteropus afer afer | reverse complement strand
AAAGAATAATAATAAAAAGACAAAAGTATTAATAATAATAATAGTTTTAAAACAGACAAAAACAAGCAAACTAATAACCAGAAAAAAAAAAAAAAAAAATCAGGGGAGGGCAGGGCAGAGCACCCAGGCTCCGACAGAGTATACAGACTGGGATGGAGTTCCCAGGGAAGGTGGGTGGGAGTGGAGGATGGCCACAAGTCCATTCACCAAGCAGGTGTGGAGTATAAGAGCAACAAGGGGAATATCTCACCTTTTCAGTCATCCAGGTATGGAGTGTCCTTGGGGTTACTGGCAAGTGGAATCTGTTTTCAATCCCTTGGAATCTGGGAGAGCGTTGTCTCTTTAAATACCCAAAATGCTCAAGCCGCTTGTAAACATTCAAAATGGCTGCACCCTCTGGACAGGCAAAAGTCCACAGCTCAGCCCACCCTCCTCTTGCTGCTTCTTCTTTTATTCACTAGCCACCAGAGAAGTCCTCTGTGCAGTCCCTGGCTATCAGGGCTGATTTTTAGGTTAATTCTTAGGTCCTACCAGACTCAGCACTCTGCAGTCTGTCTGTGCTGTGCCCTCAGGATCGCTCAGGTTCGTTGTCAGACTGCAGCTCTGTCTGTCTCCTTTTTTGATATTTTCATGAAAATTTTTCTGCTAGTTGGGGTTTAGTCCACTTCTATATCCTTCCCTTCAAGGCTCAGGGGTCCAGGATTATCTTCTGTGTCTGTGTTAATTGGTTCCCCTTTTCTTCATCGAAGAGGGTCTGTGCAGTCTTTCTCCCTATTCTGCCATCTTACCTGAAGTCAATATTTCCCATTTTATAATGACAGTTAAAACAAACACATTTTTACTTGCAGGAACCAAAACAAATCCACGATAAAACATGAAGAGATATCAATGCAAAAGAGCAGAACTCAGATTTTATATATATTTTAACTTTAAATGATTCCCAAGAATTTGCAGAAGCAGACAGCCCAAAGGGACCTAGTAGGTACCATGCCTGTGCTCTTGATGTCACAGTGATTATGAATGATACTGCACTTTCAAAATCCCACTTCTGACACTAGAAATGTCAAAGAAGAGAATGTCATATTCTGTTAGCAATAAAAGAAAAAGAGTTTTACTGAGGAATAAAATAGCTCTAGCTGGGCAGTACTAAGTAAATATTACAAAAGTACTCCATTATCCAAAAGTAGAGAGGGGTCTATATATAGAAGGAATAAGGGGAAGGTAATGAGTTAATAATTGATTATAGATAAGATAAGCTTCAGCTCGAAGTCCTTTGGAATATAGGTCAGCCATTGGGTTAGGAAGGGATGAGTTACCACATAGGTGAATGGTGACAGCTGGTTCAGTTACATATGATAGCAATCAGCTATACATCATTATAGTCAGTTAAACACTATAGTAAGTTATGAACACTTTTTTGAGGGGGTGGGGAACAAAGTGTTTACATCTTGACTTATTCTTCCCAAATATTTCACAACCTGATCTTTTGTTTCCTAGGGATGCATGTTGGCCCCATTATTTTTATTTCTGATAAGAGGAACTCCAATTTGAAACTTTTCCATTTCAGGTAATATAATTACCCCTTTCTCAAACACATACACATGCATACTATGAGCTATATTTCCCTTAATGAGGAAATAAAATTAGGATAAATATTGATTTCTATTATTCTTGCTTTAGAATTTCAAAAGAAAAATAAAATACCATGAGGTCCAAGGATGTTTGTGTAACAATGCTTCTCTTGGAATATAGGTTCCTATTACAAACAGTGTTTACTCCTTAAAGCATGACACATAGATTTTGCTTAAGTGTTCTTAGAGTCATTCAAGTGGGGAGAATAACAATTCACAAGCAAACAGCAGCCATGAAAAATACTCTTCCTCAGTCATTCTTGCTGCCATACATACATAAGTTTTGTCTTGAATGACAAATAAAAATATTCCATAATTTTTCTTTTTTAACAATAGTTTCCATTTCAACTTTCCAATGCAATATTGTCCAATTCTAGATGCAGCAGAAGAATACAAAAGAGTGAAGTCCTAGGAAATAATAATAATAAACATCAAGATGATGGTAACCTAATGATTTAAAAAAAAAACAAAAACATTTCTTAACCTTCTTCCTTTGTTTCCATAAAATTTAATTCCAAAAATTCTACATCATCAATTTAGAACATTCTTTTTAGCTATTTCTGCTATGCTATGTGACTATTTAATCCAGAAGCCTGCATTAAATAACAATATTCTTAAATATATTTACCTTAGTGCTTCCATGATGCTGTAACAAATATTCACTCTAATATCAGTGCTGTATCAAAATATTATTAACCTATTACTGAAATAGGTTATTATTATTAACCTATTACTAAGAGACACAGTTTCCTTACTTTATAAGTAGTGGTTAGGGGAGAGATTATTTTATTTTTTTAAAAAAAATATTGAACTAGATCAGATAAATTGAGAAAACAGGTCAGAAAATCTCATGTTCCTCCCACCTGTAATCGATAATCCTTGACTCTTTATCATTGTTCTCTAAGATTTTTCAAATTGAAGATATAAAATATTACCCACATGAAGTTGTTCGCTATGCCATCTCCTTCTGCCCTTTCCATCCTCACAGGTAACTACTATCATATTTGGTGTATATTCTTCTAGTAAGGCAGCTAGGTAGCACTCCACTGTTAGCTGAAAAGCCAGCATTTGTGACCTACCCAGACGTGCCTAAGAAGACAGGCCTGGAGATCTTCTGAAAGGTCACAGTCTTAAGAACACTGTGGAACAGTTCTTCTCTGCACACATGGGGTCACCATAAGTTGAAGTTAACAACAACAAAAAAAAAACCTTTTTTTTTTGGTGTGTGTGTCTTCATAAACATATTAGACGGTGCTTTTTTTTTTTTTAATATCCTCACCGACATACTCCAAAGTACTTTTTCCCTTTGTCACTTTTAAGAATTAGTCATTTTGATAAATATGGATCTAGATTATTCAATATAATTGTATCATTCCTCATACAAGTATAAGTGACAATTTAGGTAACCACTGGGGGTTGGAGATGTTTATGATTTTTCATTATGATTAACAACACTGCAATACACTTATTGCACAAGCACACATGTTTCTCCAAAGAAAAATAACTGTTAGGGGAAGCCCCATGTTATAGATATTTTCACCTTTATTAGATATTGACAAACTGCAGGGGAGATAATTTAACTTGGTTTATCTGTGAGAAAATTATCAGCTCTTCAGATGCTGTATCTTTGCTAACTCATGGATGAGGACTTACATCTTTATGGCAAAAGCAAGGAGTTCTGGTAGCACAGTGGTTAAGACATTTGTATTTTGTCATGTATGGTCACTGTGAGCCAGAATCAACTTGAAGGCAACAAGTTTGGTTATGAATGTAAGTGTAGTATTAAGGAATCCTAGTAGCAGAACGATGAATTGTTGGCTGCTAGCCCAATAGTCATCAATTCACACCCGCCCAGGGGTTCCCTGGGAGAAAAGACTTGCCAATTTATTCCATAAACTTTCCCAAACCCACTGCCACGGAGTCATTCTGACTCATAGTGGTCCTCCATGACAGAGTAGAACAGTCCCACAGGGTTTCCAAGACTGTAAATATTTCTGGAAGCAGATTAGCAGGTCTTTTTCCTCATGAGAGGCTGAGGGGTTCAAACTGCTGCCCTTACAGTTCACAGCCATGTGCTTTAACTATTGCACCACTAGGGGTATTCCAGGAACATTGCAGCCTAGGAAACCCTGTGGAAAATTTCTACTCTGTCATTCAGGGTCACTGTGAATTGGAGTCCATTCGATGATGAACAATAATAACAAAAGTGAATGTTGCAGATGATAAAACAGTTTACTTGCATACTCACATATTTAAAAGTAAATTTATTTTCCTTCTACAAGCTTCAGGTTATGTCTAGTTAAGACTAATCAGGCAAGTAAACTACTCCTGTCTTTTTGGATCATGATCCTGTCATTTTTTGTTGTTATTGTTTGTTTTCTTTACTCAGATGGTAAAGCTTATTATCTAAAATAGTATTTTCTCCACAGTTTGTCATCTGTCCCTTTCATTTTCACTGACATTACTGTCCTGGAGGATTTTGAGAATAAATAAAGAAATGCTCAGGTTTGTCATGCAAAAACCCATTTAGTTTACTTTAAGACAGTTATGGCAAGACACACAAATAAGACCCCAAGACATTCATTCAGCATTGGAGAATGAGAATTAACAATTATAATGTTAGTTTAAGCATCAGAATCTAAATCTTTAGTTTTCAAGCTTTTACCTCTAACAAGTGGTTTCAGGGAGGAGACTTGACTACTCCTGAAGCCAGGGGAGGTCCGTTGTAGCTGGATTCCAAGGTTGTTTGTGGGGAGCAGTATCTCAACAAGCAAGTCAATCTTCAGAAGGAGAGTTAGCAAGACCTTTTGCTTCTTTCTTCTTCTCTGAAAATAATCAGAAATTCGTGGATTTACATTACCTGTATGATGTCATGTTCAACTAGGATTGTTTTGTTTTATTGCCAGTTAAATAATCATTGTATGACATATTTATGTTTTGTTAATTTACATTATGCTTTGTTTCCAATTAGATATTATTTGTATGACTTATTATATTCTTCTTTAGTACATGTTTAAAGGCCGAGTTAATTATTTAAACTTTATGGAAATTGTTTTGTAACATATTTATGATTTATTAATTTATAGAGATCTGATTATCACAGAGTGCAGGTGCACAGCCTAATTTAAGAAAAGTTTTTTGATCTACTTCATATTCTTTTACATCTTATTTTCAAAGTTAGAACAACTAACAGCTTATAGTTAATGGTTAAAGAACATTATAGACATTTATATATTTCTAATTTTAAATTCAGAAGTTCTTTGTTTAGAATTTCACATAATAAGTAACATATACATATAAAACATTAAAAAATAACAGTGTAAAAAGAATTGTAGAAGCTCACACAATAATGATTTACACATACGTGTTTTTTTTGAAACCATTAAGAATCAGATGTGATTTTAGAGCATCCAGAAAGCACGCATTGATGAAAATGAAAGCAGCTCCTATTTTCATATCCACATGCAATCCCATTGTAGTTGTTCTCAACATCATTGGCATAAATTGGCTGGTTGACTTTATTTGATTTGTGCCATCTTTCTTTTTTAATTCACAGTGGTCCATTGTTAACATGTACATCAAAATCTAACTAGTTTGGTTTCCAGACAGGTTTTATTTTGTATCCTTTATTGCAATGTTCATCACTTCACTAATACACCCTGTTGTTGTTGTTGTTATGTGCTGTCGAGTGGGACCCGACTCATAGCAACCCCTCCTTGGGTTTCCAAGGCAGTATCACTGAGGAAGTAAATTGCCCCATCTTCCTTCCAAGGAGTGGCTGGTGGGTTTGAACTGCCAGCCTTCTGATTAACAGTCAAGTGTTTTAGGCACTACGCTACCAGAGCTCCCATACACCCTGATATTCACTTCCAATATATACTGATGCTGTTAGAAGAGTGGATTCCTAAAAGCTTTGGGAGAAATAATTTACTTCCTCTTTGGTGTGGCTGGTCATGCAGCCCTAGTGAAATCAATCTGTGTTCTGTAAATAAATTGTTAATAAGCACACTTTCTTATTGGCATAAGCCACAAGAACAGATGAAATCCCCAGCCAGTTATTAGCTGTTCTAGGAATCAGGTAGTTGATTTGCAGTCAAACAGAGCATCTTGAAATGCTACATAGGTGCTCTATGGGAATGCTTCCTGAACTGTGTTACCTATTACCCTATCACAAAAAAAGCCCACAGCAATCCAAAAGTCTCTAGTTTATGCAGAGTCAAAGGGAAAGATGCAAGGTGACAAACCTTTCCCTTCCTTCTAAGAGATGTAGAATTTTCTGTCAATAAAATGGGTCTTGTGTTTTATTTTTCTTTTAAAGGCAATTTATATAGTATTACACATAAACAGAAGCAAAGAAAACAAATCTTTCTCACTTGATTTCTTTCTCCCTCTCTCCTTTTTCTACCTTCCCTTCATCCCTCTCTTTCCCTTTGCATTTAATTCTACTTGTAATTACTTGAGAATTTATTCACCAGAAAACCAAGGAGACTGCTTGCCTTGAGAGCAGGCTAGCCAGAACCTATTAATACTGTGTATTTGGACTTTAAATTCTTGGTAATTTTTTTTTTTTAAATGGCACCATAACTTAACTATAAAACGAAAATGTTCTGTGTACACAGAAATAAATAGGAACAGTAACATTAGGTTCAATTTTATATCGTTGCTGTTGTTATTTGCCGTCGAGTTGGCCCCAACTCATAGTGACCCCTCCGTGGGTTTCCAAGGCAGTATCACTACAGAAGCAGGATTGCCCAACCTTTCTTTCGAGGAGTGGCTGGTATTTGTGAATCATATATTTGTTTTCGAAGGAATAAACAAAATGTTGTAGTGCTTGTAATGCAACAATCGAGTCCTAACAGACCTAGGAAAGGAAGATCTCCTCCAGTATGTGAAGCCCTGTTCCATTTTCTTTTTTTACTGAAATGTATACAAAAGCTTTGTAGAAAGTAGACCTAGTAATGCAACTGAAGCCAGGATAAATTTCATATCCCTAATAATTGATCAAAGAAATTTCAAAGCAATGGGAAACTGCTGTGACCGATTCAGAACTAGGTATAGAACATCAATTTTTCAGGAAGTTCCTGCTGACTTTGAACAGAAGCTGTTTAACTTTCAGTGATACAATTTAGTAGAAGAAAAAAATGTATATATGTCTAGTAAAAGTTTTTAAAATGCTGATGAAATCTTGGTATACTTACATGTGCTTTCAGACATACTTTCTATGTGAAAGATTCTAAAGACACATAAAGTGATCATGGGCCATGGGAAATGTATATCTAAAAATGTCTCAAATACATAAATCAGTAAGGAGATAATAAAAAATCTAAAATATAAGTGATATAGATCAATGAATAGCATTTTCTTCTCATGGACAAAATCCTGGTATATATTGCAATCAAAGATGGCTCTTTCATAAGTCTGGTTTCATCCTCGTATATCTAATATGGTCCTTCAAATCTGAGAACATTTATTATAAATGCTTGTTCTGCCTGGTCCACTAATTTGTCTTTTTCTTTACACATGGTTCAGTTTTCTTTCTGACATTTATCAGCCACATCAGCAGGTAATGTCTACCTGTAAGAAGAAATGGAATTCCTACATCTGAAATTGTATTCCTCCAGGGAAATGAATTTAGAGAGTACAGGCAGTGGGGAGGGAGGTACAGACAAAATTGCTGGGCTTAGAGGGTTTGGAGCAGCAAAATGGGATCAGTCTCACACTTAACAAAACAAAGCTACTCTACAGAAAACCCCCACCTGCAAATCCATTCATTGATGTTTATCCTTTTAGGGCTTTCTCCATCTGTTGTAATCTACTAGACTACTGAGTTAGGGGTGTGGTGTGCTTGGATGGCATTGAGGTAAAGCTAATATTGAACGGATGTGCACTAATGCAATTATATTAATTAGTAAAATATATCACCAATTGATAAATAGCCAATGGTTTTAGCCCCTAATCTGCCACAGTCACCCAGTAACCTCTTCACTATGCAACATGTAAAAGAATACAAAACTGGACAGCACAGTGGAGGCAGCAGAGCCCTCTATACCACTACAGACATTGTCTGTTCAGGCTGGGAGTAACTATGCCTTGTTGTTGTTGTGACTCTCACTCACGATGACCACATGCGTGTGTCAGACTCATTTACTTTTGACCATGGTTGGCTTGTACTGACACAACCTTTATTTGCCTATGTAAAGGACATATCATAAAACACTCTTAGATCTCAATGTATTATTCAAACAAACAGGATGAAAAGCAACAAGAACAACACAAAATTGTTAACCTGATGATACCCATGTCTACTCTTTTTACTTCTAATCCATTTTTGGTGATTAATAGACTTTCTTAATAGAGTTGATATTCTAGCCTTTTATCTAAAAAATGAATATATTAGCAATTTTTTAATCCACATAAAATACTACTTAATTCAACTTTAATTATTCATAATTGTCATAACGATAGAAGTATAAATATTTTGAAAACAAAAACCAGTGGAAATATCATTATTATTGATTTCATTTATTCACGTAGATTTTAACTCCACAAGTATGGTAGTGAATCACAAATATTGTTTCTAGTCCAGATCACTTTGTCTGACTCCTGAGTCCTAAATCTTTAAACTGAATATATCTGCCTGAATTTTCACTAAGAACTCAGAACTGAAATGTCCATAACTAAATAAAAATTTCTCTTTTCTAAGCAGTCAGGACATTAGATGACATGTAGCACTGGGCAAGTTGGCTGCGAAGGAACTCTTTCAAGTACTGAGAAGCAAGGATGTCTCCTTGAGGACTAAGGTGCACCTGACACAGGCCATGGTATTTCCAATCATCCCATATGCATGTGAGAGCTGGACAATGAATAAGGAAGACAGAAGAAGAGTTGATGCTTTTGAGTTGTGGTGTTGGCGAAGAATGCTGAAGGTACCAAGAACTGCCAAAAGAACTAACAGCTCTGTCCTGGAGGAAGTGCAGCCGAGATGCTCCTTGGAATTGAGAATAGCCAGACTTCATCTCACCTACTTTGGTCATGTTGTCAGAGGGAACCATTCCCTGGAGAAGGATGTCATGCTTGGTGAGGTGGAGGGTAGACGAAAGAGGGGAAGGCCTTCGATGAGATGGATTGACATGGTGACTATGACAATGAGCTCAAGTATATCAAGGATCATGGAGCTGGCGCAGGATCAGGTGGTGTTTCATTCTGCTGTGCATGGGGTCGCTATTGGTCAGAAATGACTCTACGGCACCTAACAACAACAACAAAGCAATCATAGATTTTTGTTAGATTGTTGTTGCTGTGGTTCAGTGTGATTGAGTTGATTCTGATTCATAGCAACTCTAAATACAACAGAATAAAACACTGCCTGTTCCTGTGCCAACCTCACAATTATTGACATAGTTGACCTCATCATTGCAGCCACTGTGTCAAGCCATCTCAGTAAAGGACTTCCCCTTTTTCTCTGACCCTGTACTTTATCAAGTATTATATACATCTCCAGGGACTGGTCCTTTCTGACGGCATGAGCAAAGTATGTGAGATGAAGTGTAGCCATTCCCACTTCTAAGGAGTATTCTGGCTGTACTTCCTCCAAGACAGATGTTTTGGTTACCTAGTGCTGCTCTGACAAGAATATACCACAAATGGGATGGCTTGAACAAACAAGAGTTTATTCTCTTACAATTTTGGAGGCTTTAAGTCCGAGTTCAAAGTGCCAGGCACTAGGGGCTGGGTGAAAGCCCCTCAATGTTAGGCTTCATCTCCACTTTCTGCTCCCAGCCCACTGAAGCTAAAGACTTTTCTTCACTCAGACAGCTGCTGGCTGCTGAGGCTGAGAAGCCCAAGGTTGACAAGTAAAAAGGCATGGTCTCAATGTTACCAAACAACATGGTAGGCCTATTAATTCAAGTCCAGATGAAGTCCCAAGATCAGCAGGACATGGCAGGCTGTTGAACAACAACTTGGCTACAAGCAGGGTTCAAGCATGCCAAAAGGCTAGAGACCATTCCTAAAGCTGCTTCTTATATAAGGGAAGCAGACCACATCCCTGAGGCAGCTACTCAGCTGCTTGTCAGAGTTCCCACCGTGGAGCTGATTACCAGTCTCATCATGGGGAATAACAACCATGAGCTTCCCAGCCACTCAACCAGGCCCAGCCAAGCTGACACACAACCTTAATTACCACAACAGATTTCTTTATTCTCTAGCAATCCATGGTACAGTCAATATTCTTTGCCAATACCATAACTGAAATGCATGGATTCTTCTGTGGTCTTCCTTATTTATTGTCTAGCTCTCGCATGCATATTAAGCTATTAAATATACCAAGGGTCAGGTCAGGTGCACCAAAGCTTCAGTGAAACATCTTTGCTTTTTAACACTTTAAACAAATCTTTTGCAGCAGATTTTCCCAGTGTAATATGTCATTTGATTTCTTAACTGCTGCTTCCATGTGTGTTGATTGTGGATCCCAGTAAAATAAAATCCTTTACAATGTCAATCTCTTCTCCATTGATCATGATGTTGCTCATTGGTTCAGCTGTAAGGATTTTTCTTTTCTTTATGTTGCGGTGTAATCCCTATTGACCTCTGTAGTTTTTGATCTGCATCATCAAGTGCTTCAAGTCTTCTTCACTTGCAAGTAAGATTGTATCATCTACATATTGCAGACTGTTAATGAGTTTTCCTCAAATTCTGATGCTGGATTCTTCTTCATATACTCCAGTCTTACTTATCCCTCCACCCCATTTACACTCTCCAACACCACCATATTGATATGCTTACTGCTAAGATCTGCTGCTTTGTGATCTCTCTGAGTTTACATCAGTGTGTGCTCTTTTATTATGCACAATATTAAAGTTCTAGAAATTGTTCATTGGTGATCATTACAGAAAAAAATATTCATGTGGGAACAAATTTGTGAAATGTTAAATATTTGATGTCTCTTTTGTATAGTCACATTCTACATATGTTAATTATAATTTTGGGAATTTTTGCAGTAAGGACACCTGTGTAAATTTATTTCCTCCATCCTGTGAGTTTCCTACACACCTATGTGCATACAATACCGTTTAATGAATTACTGTCTGCATCTTACAGGGCTTTATAGGGATGTTTTAAAATTACCCAGCCTGCAAGACTGAACTAAGTTATTGAGCACACATCCAAGGACCCCCATGTACAGTGTCTGCACAGCTCTCCAATATCATCTATTATTATACTATATTGTTTCAAATCTTTTATTCAAGCAAGATGGAAATATGTGCTGTCTCATCTTTATGCCATGCTATTTTTAGTACTTTTTTCTTGATTGGGTTATCTCTGCCTGCCTGGAATGGCCTTAATTTTCTCTCTACCTCATTAACTCAGACTCAGCATTAAGAACTAAATTCACATCAAATATCTTCCAGAAGACATTCTCTTAGCAGGAGAGCTGCCTTCACTTTCATAATTCCCATAGCTTTTTCTATTCTCATGCTTTTCTCATTGAACAATAAACATATTTCTCTAATCTATCATTTTCTCTAGACTGTGAGCTCCTTGAGGATAGAAACTGTCTTACTAATCTTATTCATAATGACTTATATGGTGGGAAATAATAATCACTAAATGCATAATTATTAATAAATGAGACAATGATTCTATATTAAGGATACTTGTACACAGGAAAGGAATATATTGCCTACCAGTTAATTTCTATATCCAATCTTTAACTGAACTCAATAATTTACTACTTGAAAACCCCTATTCCAGGCTTATAGACCAGTGATGATTACAGAGTTTTTGATATAGTAGTAGAGATCCACATGCTAAGAGCCAGCTACAATTCAAGGGTTAATAAATACATGATATTATGAAGGTAAAGGCACATTTCTTATGGTCTCAAGAAAGAAGAAACACATAATTTTCACTTGTTTCAAAGAAGTAATTTTTGACTAGGCTTTAAATGACCAGTAAATTTTCCATACTCAGGGAAAGAGAAGTCCAATGGAAGGAACAGAATGAACTGAATTGTGGAGCGTAACTGTGTATGATACATTCAGCAGCCCTGTATGTCTGAATTATAGAATGTATAGGAATGCAAAGTTAAGAGGCTGCAAAGTCTAGTTAGATAAGCTCCTGGATATCTGAATGATATTCTTAAGAGCTGATGGAGGTTGTTACATACACAGGGTTGAATATGTCAGTTCGAGACAATTTCTGACTTTTCTTTTTCACCCTAAAAGATGGATGTTTTAAAAAGGCATTCTGTTTGAGGCTATAATGCATGTAATGCCTGAATTACTCAAATATTCTTAAAAAAAAAGAAAGAAAAAAAAAAGCTAATATACCATCAAAGAGAAGAGTAACACTTCCACAGAAATATTGGGATAAATGAAAACATTTGCAGTCCTAAAAGGAACAATTAGAAGGAGGCATAGAAGTTCCTATTACCAAAATTAACATATACAGAGATTGCAGAGAGGTTAAGTTTGAACAGGGAAGGTAAAGGGATGGTGAAGAGTTAACAATCTAAAAACAAAACAAAACAAAAAATTAAATTGAAAAATGCACATTTTGAAAATCAGATTTAAACCTGGAAGAGGAAAAGAAACGGAAGGAGGAAGACAAGGAGGAGAAGGAGACACAGAAGGGAAGAAAAAGGAAAGAACTTGTTCTGTAGACATATTGAGTGGTTTAATCATAGTCAAGAAGGGAATAACACACATGAGCTGGTTTTCAGCCAAAGCTTTAGAACTTAATCTTTTAATTAGGTGTCAGTGATTTTTTAAAATCTAATTTTCACCTGCAGTAGCAAAAGCAGGAGCATGTTATTTTGAAGAGGATTCTTCATGTAGATAACAAGTAGAAGTTGTCCCAAGGAGCAGAGCAAGGAAATAAGATTTAAACTTATCAACCAAACTGTATACATCAGAACTGGGAAGCAGGCCTGAAAAAGCCACAGCTTCCTCCAGCTCTCTGTCAGTATCTCCAAAAGAGGGATTCCCACCCCCAACAGATAATACTGAGAAATAGTAATGTCAAGAAATCCAGAGACATCGCAGAAAAGAAATTGAGGGGAAATTTTATAATATCAGGTCTTTGAAAATCAGTGCCATAAAAAGTAAAATTAGAAGCTTAAGAAATTATCTGAATAATTCAAGCAAATAAAAATGTCTTTCCTATAATCTTGAATTCTAGTGAGGAAGAGTTAGGAAAAAGATTAAAGAGTATTTTTCCTTGCTTGTTTAGACAAAGTACAGTAGAAACATATTCAACATTTCATAAGAAGTTTAATAAATAATTAATATTTAGAGATTAATATTATGTTGCTAAAAATAAACTGCTTTTTTTCTTAAATAAAAATGAAATCCATTAAATAAAGCTATGATCATAATTTTCACATTACATTTAATATACCTAGAGTTGCCCTTAAGTGTTTTGTTCTCGAGCAACTATAGTTAATGCTTGGCATGTTTCATTTAACACCTCCTAGAGAAAAACAGACATTAAACAACTCTAAGTTATGCTGCATTAAATTAAGAGCATTTGGGGGAGAAATACAAAGAAATATTTGATGATAAAGTTGCTAATTGCTCTAATTGGTTACCAAGAGGTATTATGTAGCAAAAGATTTTCTGAAAGATTTAATTGGGTTTTGAACCCTCAGATTCCTTGTACACTCATGTTTACAAAGGCAAAATGGATCCCATCATCAATCAAAAGAATAAATAGAATTTTTTACATTAAAACTCATGAAAGGAAAGGCGGGGCAAGATGGCGGACTAGGCAGAAGGATTGCACAGACCCTCTTCAACAAAGAAAAGGGAAACCAATAAATACAGACACAGAAGATAATCTTGGACCCCTCAGCCTTGAAGGAAAGGATGCAGATTTGGACTAAACCCCAACTAGCAGAAGAATTTGCGTGAAAATAC
>NW_006922229.1:349440-350153 GCF_000298275.1 Orycteropus afer afer | reverse complement strand
TATATGTGAACTGCTGTATGAAAAGTGAATTTACTCTGTAAATCTTCACCCAAATCCTAATAAAAAAAAAAAAAAAACTCATGAAAGGAAATATCACATAAATGTCTTTATCTCCAAAACCAAATACAGGATTTAACATTTTATGAAGGAAAGTTCACAGTTTATTGACATATCAGACTCATAAATATTCAATATGTAAACACATACATTTATGACAAATATAGATGACAGAAGATGAGTGAGAAATATAAAATTAATCATTTTCTATTTTCATTTAAAGCATTTTGAACAGATAGTATACAAGGGTCTTGATGCTAAGATTCAGGTTTAGTACTGTGACTTCCAATGGCAGGATATGTTTTAGCCTTTGTTCCTTGTTTTCTAATTTTGTTTTGATACCATATAATTTTATTGTATAGCTTTAATACTACATACGCATCTTGTACCTTGTGCTTCAGACATTATTTCGATTTGTGTTCTGCTTGACCGAATTGGCATCATCAGTTGCCTCCTTGTCAGATAGTCAGTAGAGACTCTGATTTTACTGCCCATAACAAAGAAAAGTTATCTCCTCTCTTAAAGCTTATCTGTGACTCTGAGGCACTACAAATTCAACAGCACTCAGATGACAGGAAGCTACAGAACCAATGAGTGGAAGAGACAATGAGATTATAACCATTTGTTTAATGGATTTAAGACCTCTTTATACCCAT
>NW_006922229.1:341558-349213 GCF_000298275.1 Orycteropus afer afer | reverse complement strand
TTTCTATAAAAATATAGTTTTTTAAAAATAATTATGTGTGTTACTATTATCTTATTATAAGGCATAGATTGTATGAGTGATGGTTATATTGTTGTTGTTAGGTGCTGCCACATCAGCTCTGACTCATAGTGACCCTATGTACAATGGTCCTGTGCCAGTATCAAGTCCTTGCTATACCTGAGCCCATCATTGCAGCCACTATATCAATCCACCTCATTGAGGACCTTCCCCTTTTTCTCTGTTCTTCCACTTTACCAAGCATGACATCCTTCTCCAGGGAATGGTCCCTTCTACAACATGACCGAAGTAAAAGAGATGAAGTCTGGTCATATTATATAGCATCTATTTATGATGGCTAACTTCAATAGAAATCATTAAACTATGGATTCAATAAAGAAGCAGCAGATAATGTTTACTTGTTTCAAAGAAGTCATTTTTGACTGGGCTTTAAATGACAAGTAAATTTTCCAGACTCAGGGCAAGAGAAGTCCAAATGAAGGAATAGAATGAACTGAATCATGGAACATAACCATATATGATGTGTTCAGCAGCCTCATATTTCTGAATTATAGAATATATACAGGAATGCATTCCTTAATTGTTAATAAAAGAAAACAATGTATTTAGTGGACCTATGTATCTTGCATATAAACTAAAAAATATGAAATGAAATATCATATATATAAATAATACATATACCTAAATAACATATAAATGGTATTATATAGATGATATATTAGTTCACTGTAGTGATAGATTTGCTGTTGCTAGCTGTTGTCGAGTCATCCCCTGATTTACAGCAACCCAATGCACAACTGAACTAAGTGCTGCCTGGTCCTGTGCCATCTTCATGATCAGTTAAGAAGCTAACTGGTGTGTTCCACAGGGTTTTCACCAGCTGAGTTTTGGAAACAGATTGTCACGCTTTTCTTCTTAGTCTGTGGTAGTCTGGAAGCTCTACTGAAACCTACTCAGCATCATGTTGTCGTTAGGTGCCGTCCAGTAAGTTCTGACTCGATCTATTAATTTCAAAGAGCAGCTTGAGAAGACAAAGAAAAAGTATTATAATGAAATGTGCAAAGACCTGGAGTTAGAATACCAAAAGGGAAGAACATGCTCAGCTGAAGGAACTGAGAAAAAAATTGAAACCTTGAGTTGCAATATTGAAGAATTTTATTGATGGATTCTATGTGCAAAAGAGGAACTATGATGACATAGTGCCTAAGGCATTTGACTGCTAACTAGAAGGCTGGCAGTTCAAACCTCCCAGCCACTCCTCAGAAGGAAAGCTGAACAATCTATTTCTGTGGTGATACTTTCTTGGAAACCCAAGGAGGGGTTGCTATGAGTCGGACCTGACTCAGCGGAAGTGAGTTTGCTTCTTTTTGGTTTATGGGCAAAATATTGATGATGCAGCAAGATCAAAAGAACATGGAAGGAATACACAGAGTCACTGCACCAAAAGGAATTGATTGACGTTCAACTATTTCAGGAGGTAGCATATGATCAAGAACCAATGGCATTGATGGAAGAAGTCACAGCTGTGCTGAAGGAATTGGTGAAAAACAAGCCTCCAGGAATTGACAGAATACCCACTGAGATGTTTCAACTAATGGATGCCACGCTGGAGGTGCTTACTCGTTAATGCCAAGAAATTTGGAAGAAATTTCTTCCATTTGCTTTAGCTACTCTTCATTCAACTGCAAGTTTCAGAGTTTCCTCTGATATCCATTTTGGTTTTTTCTTCCTTTCCTGCTTTTTTAATGATTGTTTGCTTTCTTCATGGATGATATTCTTAATGTCATCCCACAACTTGTCTGGTCTTCAGTCATTAATGTTCAGTGCGTCAGATCTATGTTTAAGACGGTCTCTAAATTCAGGTAAGATATTCTCAAGGTCATACTTTGGTCATCCTGGACATTTTGATTTTCTTCAGTTTCAATTTGAACTTGTGTATGAGCAATTGATGGTCTGTTTCACAGTCAGCTCCTGGTCTTGTTTTTACTGAAGATACCAAGTTTCTTCATCACCTTTTCCACAGATGTAGTTGATCTGATTCCTACGTATTCCATCTGGTGAGGTCCGTGTGTATAGTCACAATTTATGTTGTCAAAAAAGGTATTTGCAATGAATAAATCATTGTTGTTGTTGCTACCTGCCCTGGAGTAGGACCCGACTCATAGTGACCGCTCCTTGTGTTTCCGAGGTGGTATCACTACGGAAGTAGATTGTCCAACCTTCCTTCTGAAGAGTTTGGTCTTGTAAAATTCTATCATGTGATAGAATACCATTTCTATCCTCAAGGCCATATTTTCCAACTACTGATGATTCTTCTTTTTTTCCCCAAGTTTCACATCCCAATCACAAGTAATAATCAATACATCTTGATTCAGCGTCATAGCAAGACACAAATCCACACTGCTGGGCAAGTGGTAACTACACCTGAAATGCATTGTCCTGGATTAAACCCAGGTCTCCAGCATGGAAGGTGAGAATTATGCTATTGAACCACCACTGCCTTCAATGATAGACTTACTGTTGCACAAACCAAAGTCAGTGTCTCCTGTGTGTGTGTGTGTGAGAGAGAGAGACAGACAGAGAAAAAACAGAGATTAGAGAGAGACAGAAAGATGCTTTGTATTAGTTTTTTAGGGGTACCCATAATTACCAAATGAATTTGGAGAGACACTGTTCAGCCTTCTACAATTCCAACACTTTTCATTCTTTCTTAATGCATGTATTATTAAACTGCTGTAAAACTATGCTTATATAATAACTTCTCTTTTAGAACAAATTACTCATGTCATTATATATACATAAAATTCTGTTAAATATCAAAAACCAAATTTCAGCATGTAATATTTTTTTCTCAAGAACCTTTAAAATTGAGCTAAAAGTTTATTGCTGAAGTAATATTTCATGTATTTTCACAAACTAAGATGTGATATTTTCTGTTTAATGAGATTATCACCTTTGAATACACTGATATCCTGTATGACCTGCACTTGCGTTTATGACAAGACTGCTGTCCCTCTAGTCTTATTTGAGCTACTAGTGAAAGTAATCAAGGAAGCAATTCACATAATTTTATGCTTTAATTTGGTTGTAATTATGTAATTTTTACATTGTTTTGAAATATAAAAGTATCCTAAGGGTTTTATCACATCTCATTTTATAGAACTGAATAACTAATAAATTTTATAGTTAAATGAGATAAAATTAATAATAACTTGTTTTCAAATACTTTCCATGAAACTTTTCAAACTATTCAAAATTTGTTAGGAAAGGTTGAGCAGAGGGAATGGAGGACCTTAGGAGGGCAAAATGGATTTAAATGAGGAGAACTCTTTTTCACTCTTTAATCAGAGCAGTTCTGTATATGTGCATAAATGTTTGTGCAAATGCACATGTGTGCATGTGTGTGCAGAACTCCTTAGGATTTCAAATGAAGTATCTAGTCTTATAAACCAGGAGCTCTGGTGGCATAATGATTAAGTAATTCATTGCTAACCAAAATGTCAACAATTTAAACTCACCTTCTGCTCCATGGAAGAAAAATATGGCAGTCTGCTTCCTTAAAATTTTACAGTTTTGGGAATCATATGGGGCAGTTCTACTCTGTCATATTGGGTCACTCACTATGAGTTGGAATTGACTCAATGGCAATGGGTCATAGGTTAGCCTTATGTCAAAAGAAAATCAGTGAAATCTTCTGATACATATATAGAATCACATGATATCTCTATCAGTTAAGTAACCTGGAAATTATTATTCTGAGTCTCAGCTCCTAATCACAGAATTAGATTAAACCAAACTGTCTCTAACGTTCATTAGTTGTAATATACCAGAGGTTTATAAATCATGCTTGCACAGATGCATCCCATCCACACACAAATAATTGTGACAATAATAAATACTCTACATCTTTATTAAGATTCAATATTCACAACCTCAAAGATTAATAAAGTGAATACATTATATATTTAACAAGCTTGTTTTTATTGATTACTTTTCCAATTTACTTAAATCTTCATTCATTCATTTGTTGAATAATTGAACAACTTTTTTTTTTAAATTTTAATATTTATATAGAACTTCTTTGTTCCAGAATAGGGAATATAAATTTTTATCTCATGAGTGAAATATTGGCTAATATGAAACAATATTTACTATTCATATTTTGTCAATCAAAAAGCATTCTCAGTTTTATAATAAAATTTAATTAAGCTTTAAAGGAAGTACGTTTGCAGAGGCCAACTTATTATTAAAAATGAGGTGAAAAAAAAAAAGAAAAAAACTACTTGTTTGTCAAATACCAAGTGCAGTAGTTAAGTTTGTGTGTCAACTTGGCTAGGCCTGGTTGAGCAGCTGGGGAGCTGGATATAGTATTGTCCATGAGACTGGTAATCAACTTTATGGTGGAACCTACTGTGAGCCACTAAGTAGCTGCCTTAGGGATGTGGTCTGCTTCCTCTATATAAGCAGAAGCCTTGGGGAATGGCCTCTAGCTTGTGGCACACTTGGAACCTGCATGTAGCCATGTCGTTGTTCAACAGCCTGCCATGCTCTGCCGACCTTGGGATTTACAATGGACTTGAATGAATGGCCTGCCATGTGATTTGGTAACATTGGGACTGTGCCATTTTGTATTTGTCAACCTTGGTTTTGTTAGCCTCAGCAACCAAGAGCTGCCTGAGTGAAGAATTGCCTCTAGCGTCATTGGGTCGGGAGCAAGAGGCAGAGCTGAAGCTCAAGTTCAAGGGGCTTTCACCCAGCCCATAGAGCCTGGCACTTTGAACTTGTATTTAAAGCCTCTAAACTGTAAGCAAATAAACTCTAGTTTTTTAAGGCCACCCCACTTGTGGTATAGTCTTGTCAGAGCGGCACTAGGTAACCAGAACACAAGGAAGTACCTGTTGTTTTCATAGATGTGATCTCACCTAACTCTCACAAACACCTTTAACAGAGTCTGGAAATGTGTTTAATATTACACCGATTATGACTACTGGACCTTGTTTGACTCTGTATTTCATTCACCTTTCAGTCTAGGTGATAAGCGTATCCTGTAATTTCAGAAAAGAGGTATCAAAGATCAAAGAAGGCTTTTTAGTCTTCCTGATATGGAAAATGTACTACTTTTTATACTACAGCATTAAAACAAGAAGGGCCTTGCTACTTCTCATTACCCTTCATTATATTAATAAATGAGATGTTGTTGCTGTTAGTTGCTATCGAATCAGCTCTGACTCATAACAACCCTATATCATCTTCACAATCATTGACATGGTGAAATCCATTGCTCTGGCCACTGTGTATTTTGAGTATATTACAATCTAGGAGACTCATTTCCCAACAGTATTTTGTACAATATTCTATTGTGATTCATAGGGTTTTCATTAGCTAATTTTCAGAAATAAATCAACAGATCTTTCTTCCTAGTCTCTCTTAGAATGAAAACTCTGCTGCAACCTGTTCACCAGGGGTAATCCTGCTGGTATTTGAAATACCAATGCCATAACTTCCAGAATCTAGCAATATGCAAGTAACCACAATATGATAAAACCACAGATAAGTAATGGAATAAATAAATTGATGAACACTTTCCAGAATATTGTTAATATTATAAGGATAGGATAGCAGAAGAAGTTTTACTTCTTAGAGCAAAGACCAATAGTACTCTGGAGAAAAGCAGCTCATTGTAGGACATACAGGAGAATAATAATTCTGAAGAAAGTATTAATATTCATTTCTATTTAAAAGTGCTCTAATTATTCCCTGAACTCAGTGAAAATGAGACTCATTTTCAGACATTTCACTTAAGCAACAAGTAGAAACTTCTCCTGAAAGGTTTGTGAAACCATTATTCTCTCCGTTACCAATAATATGCCACTGTGGACTGACAGTTCACACAGCACCACACAAAAGGCAATTAATTCATTCAGCAGAGCACTACACAGAGGCAATTTGTCTGACATGCAGTATTTGATTTTCAATAGTTGTTTATCTACCAAGGGAACATATCAAATTCATCCTTTAGAAATGGAGTAGGACAATATGCTGGCTCTGTAATTTGAGACTCAGGGGTACTGTTTAGTTCATGATCTTCTGAGCATGGCATTAGAGGGGTAGATAAAGGGTAAGCAATTAAGTTGCATTTCCTTGAATAGCATAATCTCTGAAATATTGTATTAAACAAAAGGTGTTTAATAATTTATGTGCTAACATCTAGTACACGGGAGATGGATGAATGGATAGGTAGATAAGTAGTTTAGATCTGTCCCACTCCTCTCCTAGCTATTAAAATCAGACACTCTTGATTCTTGCTATTGTACCCATCTGTGAAGCAAAGATAATGTTGTTAAGTGCCGCTAAGTCAGCTCTGACTCATAGCAACCTATGTACAACAGTCTGAAACACTGCCTAATCATGCACCATCATCAAAATCTTTGCTATACTTGCCCCCATCATTGTACCACTGTGTCAGTCCATTTCATTGAGGGTCTTCCCCTTTTTCGCTGACCCTCCACTTTACCAAACAAGGAATGGTTTCTTCTGACAACATAACCAAAGTAGGCGAAATGAAGTCTGGCTATTCTTGCTTCCAAGGAGTATTCTGGCTGCACTTCCTCCAGGAAAGATTTGTTTGTTCTTCTGGCAGTCCCTGGTACTTTCATTACTCTTTGCCAATGCCACAACTCAAAAGCCTCAACTCTCCAATGGTATTCTTTATTCACTGTCCAGCTTTCACATGTATCTGAGGTTATTGAAAATATCATGGCTTGTGTTAGGTGCACCTTAGTCTTCAAAGAGACGTCTTTAATTTTTAGCACTTTAAAAACAACAGTCTTGATGCTTACTACGACTATGTTGTTGTTGTTGTGCCATCGAGTCAGACCCGACTCATAGCAACCCCTCCTTGGGGTTTCTGAAGCAGTATCACTACGGAAGTAGATTGCCCAACCTTCCTTCTGAGGAATGGCTGGTGGGTTTGAACCTCCAGCCTTCTGGTTAACAGTCAAGTGCCTTAGGCACTATGCTACCAGAGCTCTTATACTCACCTGTGGATTGAAGGTAATAATAGCACCCAATTTATAGTGTGTTGTGAGGATTAATGCAAACATTTAGAAGACTGCTTCCTTTATAGTAAGTGTTCAATAAATTTTGCTATTATATTGGCACAGATATTGTAATGATGGATATTGATACAAAGATCAATTCTTAGAATAGCATCCCTCTTTTATATTATTTATTTCTTTCTACCCCTGTGTACATATCTCACACATAACCACAATCATAATGTAAACAATGTAATGATTTTCATCCTAACATAGACAATGAATTCTCTGAGTCATGAATTTTATATTTCTAATCTGGGTGACTCATCGCCTCAGCCCAGTAAATGGCACAGAACATGTACTCAACAGCTGTTTGGAGTGTGAATGAATGAGTAAATGCACAAAGTGTTCGTGACTTGATGGCATTTTTTTTTTTTTTTAATTGTGATTTGGGTGAAGATTTACAGAGCAAATTCACTTTCCATATAGCAGTTCACATACACTTTGTCTCATGTCATTGATCACAGTTTACCACAATACAACAGCTCCCCTCCCACTTCCTCCCCATACTTACCTCTTCCCAGTGTCCATCCCTCCATG
>NW_006922229.1:331410-338688 GCF_000298275.1 Orycteropus afer afer | reverse complement strand
TAGGATTGCCCAACCTTCCTTCCGAGGAGTGGCTGGTGGGTTTGAACCACCAGCTGTCTGGTTAGCAGGCAAGTGTCTTAGCCACTATGCCACACAGGAATAGTAGCACAAAAAAGGAAAAAAGAAGAAGAAAAAACAAGAAAACCTGCAATATCTGGGTATAGGGCAGTAAGAGAGGAAAAAAAAAAAAAGTAGAGAATGAGAATAATGAAGGGAAAAAAATGGGAAAAATGCAAAAAGAAAAATAAGGAATGGGGTTAACGATGAGGGAAAAAGGGGGAAAAAATTTCAACAGGGAAAAGAAAAAATGCGGAAAACTAGGACCTGGGAGGGGAAGATTAAGAATAATAGTAAAAAGGACAAAATTATTAATAACAATAGTTGTTTTAAAACAGACAAATGCAAGCAAACTAATCACCCAAAAGAGAAAGCAAAAAAGCAAAAATAAAAATAAAAAAATAGAGGAAAAAAAAAAATCAGTGGAGGACAGAGCAGGGCACCCAGGCTCCATCTGAGCACACAGACTGTGATGGAGTTCCTGTGGGCCCAGAAAGTTGGTGGGAGTGGGGGATGGTCACACCTCCATTCACCAAGTGGTTGTGGGGTATAAGAGTGATAAGAGGAATGCTGTACCTTGTCAGTCTTGCAGGTCCCAAGTGTCCTTAAGACCGTGTCCTTAAGACCGTGTTCTTAAGCCCCAGTTATCTGTGATAACACTGTCTCTTTAAATATCCAAAATAGTCAAGCTGCTTTTTAAACCTACAAAATGGCGGTGGCCTCCAGACCGGCAAAATTCCTCAGCTCAGCCCATCTTTCTCATCACTTTCTCCATTTGTTCCCCAGCCACCATGCACAGTCCTCCATGCAGTTCCTGACTAGCAGGATGATTTCTAGGTTAATTCTTAAGTCCTACCACCACTCAGGAATCTTCAAGCTGTCTGTGCCATCAGGATCGCTCAGGATCACTGTCAGACCGCAGCTCCATATGTCTCCTTTTTTCGTATTTTCATGCAAATTCTTTTGGTAGTTGGGGTTTAGTCCAGTTCTATATCCTTCCCTTCAAGGCTCAGGGGTCCAGGATTATTTTCTGTTTGTGTGTTAATTGGTTTCCTTTTACTTTGTTGAAGAGGCTCTGTGCAGTTTTTCTGCCTAGTCCGCCATCTTGCCGGAATTCCTCGGCATTTCTTACATCAATGAGTGAATTATAAAAAGTTTATGACTGAGCTCTAGTAATAGGTCAATTTCAAATCATCAAAATTATTTCCTTTATTCATTTTTTTAAAATTCTCTTTTAGCTTTACATAAGTTGTCAGTTTAAACATAACAACTCCATTCTATTGATCAGACATATGCTCATCATGATCCTTAGGAATTCCAGATTGGCTCATGATGATGTAATGATGTGCAACTGAATTGCTTCAATCCATTCATTCAACTAGCATTTGGGCTCCAACCAAGAGTCAAGAATTGAACAAGTATAATCTTTAACAGTGCTGTCTGACCAAAATAGAATGAAAACTGCAGAAGTAATTTTAAAATTTTTAGTATCTACAATGAAAAAAGTAAAAAGCAAAGGTAAACTATATTTTAATAATATGTGAAACAAAATGCTGCTGAATTTTCCCCCCAATCTGGCAATTACTGTTTTGATCTGGTAAATCTGGCCTATTTATATGTATCTTGAGTATGGTAAATATTTGCATTTATGTCAACTATCTTTTATTTTATGCTTTGTACTTTTTTCTTTATTTTTTTCTTTTTTGTTTCGTATTACTTGCTGAAATGATGGACTCAATGTATGGACCATTGTGAGGATGGTTCAGGACTGGGCACTGTTTTGTTCTATTGTATAAATGGTCACTGTGAGTCAATGTTACCTAACAGCAACCACAACTTACTGCACCAATAGACTTAAATGCACAAATTATGAAGATGGCATAGGAGTGACAATATTTTATTTTGTTATGTTGTTGTTGTTTTTGTTATGTGTTGTTGAGTTGGTCCCAACTCATAGCGATCCTTCTTTGGGCTTCCGAGGCAGTATCACTACGGAAGTAGATTGCCCAACCTTCCTTCTGAGGAGTGGCTGGTGGGTTTGAACCACTAGCCTTCTGGTTAGCAGTCAAGTGCCTTAGGCACTATGCTAACAGAGCTCTTACATAAGGCTATAATGAATTGAAGCCAACTTTATGGGAACTAACAACAATAGCAACATTTCAAAGGATAGTTAACCCTACAAGGGAGCTCTCATGATGTAGTGCCTAAGGCATTTGACTGATAACCAGAAGGCTGGAAGTGAAACCCATTAGCTGCTCCTCAAAAGGAAAGTTGGACAATCTACTTCAGTAGAGATACTGCATCAGAAACCCAAAGAGGGGCTGCTATTAGTTGAGTTGAATTGACACAACTCAGTGAGTTTGGTTTGTTTTTTGGTTAACCCTACAAACCTAAAATTAATCAAAATTTTATCTTCTCCCAGAAGAATACTTTATTTTGGGGCACCTCTCCAAATTTTTTATGTTATAATTAATTCACCACTATTTTAGTTATTTGTTTACTCTCCATAGTGACATGATTATTAGTTGTTTTAAAGGTTAATTCATTTAGATTTAAGCATATATTTTCCAAATCTCTGTTCACCAGTTCTTTCTCCATCTGTGGTCTCCCCATGGACTTATTGTCTTTCTTCCTGAGATGTACCATTGAACATTTCTTGAGTGATGCATTATTCAGGGCCTATCTTGGTTCTCTAATGCTGCTATAAAGGAAATACCACAAATGGATGGCTTAAGAACAGGATTTTTTTTTCTTTTACAGTTTAGGAGGCTAGAAGTCCAAATTCAGAGTGTCAGCTTAAGGGAAGAGGGAAGGTCTATCAACCTTGGCTTCAGTCCTGCCTCTAATTCTAGGCCAACTGGAGCTGGAGGTTTCTCTTAACTCAGACATCTGCTAGCTACTGAGACTGATGAGTCACAGATCAGCAAGTAGGGTGGTGAAAACTCAAGATCAACAGGCACATGGCAGACCATTGGTTCAAGTCCAAGAACAATGACAAAATTGGCAGGAAGCATAGACCACTACATAAAGACTTGGCCACATGCAGGACCCACATATGCCAAAAAGCTAGAGATCTTTCTCAAAGCCTCCCCCTATGTATTTGAAGCAGGCCATACCTTACTAAATTCTGCTTAGCTGCTCACACCAGATTCCACCAGGGAAGTGATTGTAATCTCATCTTGAGGAATAACTATATCCAGCTGCCCAGCCACTCAAAACCATAGCACAGTCAAGTTGACACACAACTTCAACTACCACAGGCCTCCATAGGAAATAAAATTTAACTTTGATGATTCAAGTGAGGAGAACACTTAAATAAATGGGCAGGTTGTGGAAAATAATAACAACAACAAAAGTAGTAGGACATGCACACAGGCAACCTGGAAGCTTTTAGTGCCTAAGACACTTGACTGCTAACCAGAAGGCTGGCAGTTCAAACCCATCATCCACTCCTTGGAAGAAAGGTTGGGCAATCTACTTCCATAGTGATACTGTCTCAGAAACCCAAAGAAGGGTCACTATGAGTCGGATCTGACTCAACGGCACATACAACAACAGTGCTGAAGAAACTAGCTGTTATTAGGTGCCATTGGGTCAGCTCTGACTCAGAGTGATCTTATGTACAACAGAACAAAACACTGTCCATTCATGTGCCCTCCTCACAATTGTTGCTGTACTTGAGCTTATTGTTGCAGGCACTGTGTCAATCCATCTTGTTGAAGGTATTCTCCTTTTTTTTGCTGACCCTCCACTTTACCAAGCATGATATCCTTCTCCAAGGAATGGTCCCTTCTGACAACATGACCAAAGTAGGTGAGACGAAGTCTGGCCTTTCTCACTTCTAAGGAGCATTCCAGCTGAACTTCTTCTAGCACAGATTTGTTCATTCTTCTGGCAGTCCATGGTACTTTCAGTATTCTTCACCAACACCACAACTCAAAAACATCAACTCTTCTTTGGTCTTCCTACAGCTAGGGAAGAGCTGTCTCCTCAAAGCAGATTTGGCCTTAATCACATGAATAGAGGAAAGCTTTCAGAACCTCCATTTGCTGCTGAGGCACAATGTGTGTATATCTAACAGAAAAAGCTTCAAAGTACATGAAACAAAACCTGACAGAGGAAAGAGGAACAAAATACTCACAATTATAGATAATATTTCAGAACTCCTATATTGGTAATAGAATTAGTAGATCGATTTAAAGAAAAAAAAAAAGAAGGGTATATAGAAGAACTGCAAAATATCATCAACCAACTATATTATAATTGATATTTACAACCAAAGCAGAATATATATTATTTTAAAATATACAAAGAATATTCATCAAAATGGCTTCTTGTTGTTAGGTACCATGAAGTCTGCTCCAACTCATAGTGACCCTAAACTATATATGCAACAGAATGAAACACTGCCTGGTCACGCACCAGGCCTATATCTTGGTAATTAAAGAAATAAATTAGTGTATAAGTAAATTAATTCAAGGTATCTTCTATTATTATAATAATTATTTTTTTTTTTGTTAGATGCCATCTAGTCAGTTTTGACTTACAGCAACCCTGTGTACAACAGAAGGAAATCTTGCCAGTCCTGCACCATTTCACAATTCTTGCCATGCTTGAACCCATTGCTGTAGCCACTGTGTCAAACAATCTCATTGAGGGTCTTCCCATTTTTATTGACTCTCTACTTTGTAAAGCATGATATCCTTCTCCAGGGACTAGTCCCTCCTGATAACATAACCAATGAGAGAGTAGGTCTGGCCATTCTTGCCAGAATTAGAATTCAGTAACAGTAATCACAAACTGTAAAACATCCAACAGTGTAGATATTTCATGAGTTAGCCTAAAAGATTTAGGGAAATTAGAAAATATTTAAAATAAAAATATGACAAATCTAAATTTGTTCTATATACTTATCTAAAACAGCTTTTATAGAAAATTTTATATCACTATATGCTTATATTTGAATCAAAGAAAGATCTAAAAAGGATAATACAAGTTTCCACCTTAAGAAACTTGAAAGGCAAGAGCAAAATAAGTGTATGCCAAATAAGTGTCAACCATATAGAAGAAAAAATTTAATAACAGAAGGAATCAGTGAAATTGAAAATAGAAAAAAATAACTGAAAAAATTAATAAAAGGAAACGATTCTTTTAAAGTTTGTTAAAATTGGTGAACACCTATCAAGATGGGGAAAAAGAAAAGAAAGAGAGAGCATGGAAATAAGCAAGTTAAAAATACAGGCATAAACAAAGTGTGAGTACTACCAACCATAGAGACATTAAAAGTAAAAGATAGGAATTATTTAAACAAACATACACATATGGGAGCTTTGGTGGTATAGTCCTTAAGGCATTTAACTGATAACCAGAAGGCTGGTGGTTCAATCCCACCAGCAACTTCTCACAAGAAAGACTGGGCAATCTACTTCCATAGAGAAACCACCTCAGAAATCCAAGAAGGGGTCACTATGAGTCAGAAACGACTTGACAGCAGTGAGTTTTGTTTTGTTCTTTTAAATACACATATGCATTTAACAACTTAAACCAAATAAGATCAATCCTCAAAAATTACAAATTGAATAACTCACCCAAGATAAAATATTTTATGTAAATAGTCTTAAAAAAAAAAAACCTTCACGTCCATCCAGTCAGTTTGGACTTATAGCAACCCCTTTTGGGTTCCCAAGGTGGTAAGTCTTTATGGAAGTAGATTGCCCAGTCTTCCTTCCACAAAGTGGCTGGTGGGTTTGAACCTCAAACCTTCTGATCAGCAGTCAAATGCCTGAGGCACTACACTACCAGAGTTTGTTATAAATAGTCTTAAAACTATATAAATTAATTTCCTAGTTAAATACCTTCAAAAGAAAAATCACAAAGCCCAATTGTTTTCACTGTTGTGGTCTATCAAACATCATCATCATCATCATCATCATCATCATCATCATAATAACAACAACAACAACAACAAAATAATCTTTTACAATTCCTACTAGAAAATAGAAGAGAACACACCCAAACTCATTTTATGAGGACAAAATTACAAGAAAACTTCAGAATACACTGATAAACATAGATACAAAAATCAACAAAGCATGAGAAAATTAAATTAGGCAGGGTATATAAAATAGTGCATCATGATCAAGTTTGATTTATCCTGGGATTAATGTTTTTTCAATATTTTAAAATCCAATAATGTTATCCACCATATAAACAGTATAAAGATCACATTTGATTGCAATCAATTGCATCAATTGATATAGTACTGCAACATTAAGACCCAGGGATTTCCGAGCATAATCCACATCTTTGACACCAATCAGTAATTTCATGAGCTCACTCTGGTAGCAACACAGAAGGTCTGTGTTTCCCTGCTTTCCACACAGTGGAAAAAGGGACCCAGGCTTAGATGCTTCAGACCTAGCTCAGAAGTTCATGTAGTCACAGAATGGAGCCCTGTAAATTTTGTGTGTAGGGGGAATAATTACCACAGACACACACAGATACATACACCACGTTTAAGAGATTGAGTGGATGGATAAACACATAGGTGAATGGAACAGAATAAAAAACTCAGAAATAGACCTAATTGATTATTGACAAAAGATCAAGTGCAATTCAGTATAGGAGGGATAGTGCTTCCCATAAAGGTTCTGAAACATCTGAATATCCATTGGCAAAAAAGAGAAAAACATAAAGAATATCAACCCAAATCTATCAAATTATATAACAATGAAATCCAATGGATCATGGAATTTAATGCAAAACACGAAAGTACAAAATATTTAGAAAACAACATAGAAGAATATCTTCACAATCTATGATAATTCAAAGCTTGTTAAACTTGATACAAGTACAATCTTTAAGAGAAAGAAATGAAAAATTGGATCTCATATAAATTAAAACTTTGGTCTTGTAAAGAAACAATTAAAAGAATTAAAAGGCAAATTGCAGACAGAAGAAAATATTTGCAAACCACATATCTGACAAAATATCAGTATCTTAAAAAATAAAGAAATAAATCCAATAACTTTATTTTGAAAGACAAATAATCCAACTAGAAAATCAGCAAAAGATTTCATCAAAGAGGATTTACAGATGGAAAATAAGCACATGAATAGATGTTTAACATCATTTGTCAGTAGAGAAATGAAACTTGAAACCCCAATGAAATATAACTACATGAGCATAAAAAAAACTATATATATATACATCCTGCCTTTG
>NW_006922229.1:316937-331310 GCF_000298275.1 Orycteropus afer afer | reverse complement strand
CAAATGCTGGAGAGGATGTAGAGAAATTGGATTACTCATATATTGTCATATTGTCACAGGCTATAAAATGATACAACCAGTCTAGAGAAAACAGGTTGGCAGTCCATTTCAAAACTAAAATGAACTTATCATAAAAAAGATAAATAAATAAAAAATGAACTTATAAAAAAAAATTGGACTTATCAAACCAATTTCTTTTGCTACTGAATTGATTCCAACTCACGGCAACCCTCTAGGACAGAGTAAAACTATCCTGTGTGGTTGTCAATGGTGTAAATCTTTATAGGAACAGATTACCATATATTTTACCCAGAGAGGTTGGTGATTTTGAACTGCCCACCTTTTTGTTAGTAATTGAGCGCTTTAACCACTGTGCTACCAAAGCTTCTTGGGCTTAGCATGTTGTTGTTGTTGTTATGTGCCGTTGACTCGGCCCCGACTCATAGCGACCCCTCCCTGGGTTTCCAAGGAGGTATCACTACCGAAGTAGATTGCCCAACCTTCCTTCCGAGAAGTGGCTGGTGAGTTTGAACCTCCAGCCTTCGGGTTAGCAGTCAAGTGCCTTAGGCACTATGCTACCAGAGCTCCTAGCATAGAACTCCATAATTGTTCTCAGCAATTAAAGAATTATTTTTATACAGAAACTAGTAATTAGCAGCTTAATTAATAATAGCAAAAAAAAAAAAGTCCCAAAATGTTCTCCAATGAGTGAATACTTAAATAAACTCTATACTCTGATCCATTTATATTACAAAGCACTACTTATTGGTTAAAAATAAACTATTATTTAAGTTATTCATTTTTGGTGACAATATATACAACCAAACATATGCTTATTTACAATTTCTACATGTGCAGTTCCATGGCATTGATTACATATTGAATATATCTGTCACCATTTTTACCATCTCTACCCATATTGTTTCATCACCATTAATTTAGACTCTCTGGCTTTGAAAGTTCTAAAGATATACTATAGACATACACAATAACTTGAATAAGCCTCATAGAAAATATACCAACTGAAATAAGCTATTTTCAAAATGATACATAGTGCACAATTCGTTTTATGGAATATTTGTGAAATAGCATTAATATAAAACTCTCTGTCATTGAGTCAATTCTGACTCATACAGATCCCTTTTGGGTTTCTGAGGCAGTTAATCTTTATGGAAGTAGATTGCCCTATGGAGGGTCTGGTGGGTTTGAACCACCAACCTTCTGGTTAACAGTCATAAGCCTTTAGACACTACACCACCAGAGTAATTGCTAGTAGATAGAGATGGGGAGCAAGGATGATATGGTTCAAAAAAAAATGTAAGAAAAAGGAGTCTTAACAGTGATGGAACACTTGAATGTCTTGACTGTGGTGGCAGTTACATGAAAATATACATGTGATAAAAATGCATAGAGCTGTACTAACCAAGACACACAAAATTGAATGAATATATAACTGGTGAAATCTAAGTTAGTTACACGGATTGTACTGATGCCATTTTCCTGGTGTTGATGTTATACTCCAGTTAAGCAAAGTGCTGGCATTGTGGAAGGCTATGTGAAGTAACACAGGATTTTCCTGTAAATTTCTTTGCGCCTTCCTGTTAAAGAATAATTATTTCAAAATAAAAAGCTTTAAATATTTATCTTGCACACTTTTCAGGTTAAAAAATGATATATTGATAATATTACTGCATATAATAATTTGGGTTAATTTCAAAGGCATTATGCTAATTGAAAAATGACAGTTGCAAAACATTGAATCATATATTGATGTTATTGATGGTTGTCTTCTAGTCAGTTCCGTTCAATAGCTGCCCTACTGACTACAGAACAAAACACTGCCAAGTTCTGTGCCTTTCTCACAATCATTGTTACGTTTGACCCATTGTTGTCAATCAATCTCCTGAGGGTCTTCTTTTCTTCCGTTGACCCTCTGCTTTACCAAGCATAATGTCCTTTTTTAGAGACCAATCTCTCCTGATAACATGTCCAAAGTACACAAGATGAAGTCTCACCATGTTGTTGTTGCTGTTATGTGCTGTCAAGTCGGACCCAACTCATAGCGACCCCTCATTGGATTTCCAAGGCAGTATCACTAAGGAAGTAGATTGCCCAACCTTCCTTCTGAGGAGCAGCTAGTGGGTTTGAATCTCCAGCCTTCTGGTTAGCAGTCAAGTGCCTTAGGCACTACGCCACCAGAGCACCATAGTCGCTTCTAAGGAGCATTTTGACTATAATTCTTCGAAGAAAGATTTGTTTATTATTCTGGCAATCCATGATTCATTCAGTATTCTCCACCAGCATCATAATTTAATGGATTTTATTTCTTCTTTCATCTTCCTTCTTCATTTTTCTGCTTTTGCATGCATAAGAGGCAGCTTAAAATATATCATGATTTTGGTCATGTGTACTGTAGTACTCATAGTGACAAATTTGCTTTTAACATTTAAAGAAAGATTTTGCAGCAGGTCTGCTCAATGAAATACATCACTTGATTTCTTGAATGCTTTCTCCAGGGCATTAATTGTGGATCCAAGTTAAATGAAATCCATAATAACTTCAATATTCCTGATAATTTGTATAGAATGTGATTCCCTTTATATGACATTCATAGAAAGGTGCTATAATTTTGGAGACTAAATCAGAAGTTGCCAGGTTTTGTTTGCTTGTTTTATAATGCAGTATGTACTTTAACAGGATAACCGTCCTGTTTTTGTTGTTGTTATGTGCCATCAAGTCGGACCCGACTCATAGGGACCCCTCCTTGGGTTTGCGAGGCAGTATCACTACTAAAGTAGATTGCTCCATCTTTCTTCCGAGGAGTGGCTGGTGGGTTTGAACCGCCAGCCTTCTGGTTAGCAGTCAAGTGATTTAGGCACTACGCTACCAAAAATTAGGCATTATCTCATTATTGTTGTTGTTGTTTGTTGTTGTGTGCCATGGAGTCGGACCCATAGAGACCCCTCCTTGGGTTTCCGAGGCAGTATCACTACGGATGCCCCATCTTCCTTCCCAGGAGTGGCTGGTGGGTTTGACCGCCAGCCTTCTGGTTAGCAGTCAACTGCCTATGCTACCAGAGCTCCCATTATTACAAAATCTTATTTTCTTTCTGTTAAAATTTACATAGACATTATTATTATTATTATTATTTGTCAATTAAGTTTGATTTATCCTAGGATTAATGTTTTTTCAGTATTTAAAAATCCAATAATATCTGTCTCCGTTTCCGTTAACCTCTCTCTTTTATGTTTCCAATGGCTTTGTTTTTCTTCGTAGTAATCTTTTTTTCTTTTTCTTTGCGTTCATTAATTCTGTTTTCAACAAGTTCTAATTTTCTAAGTGAGTCAATGAGATAACAACTATTATTTGGTTTTTATCTACTAATTAATCCATCCATTACATTTTGAAAATTTATTTATTTGTAAAAATTCTATTTAGTTCTTTTAAAATCTTCTTATTAAATATATTTTCCCATCAATTAAGTTTGTCTTTATATTACTCTTAAGTATCATTTTAAACAAACATTTTTATATTGTGTCTGACAACCACAATAAAATCCCTTCATATTTTAATTCTGTTATTTTTCTCTGCTAAAACTTGCTAGATAGGCTCCTAGAAGACTGCAAACTCCCGTTCTTGGGTCCATCTGTATGAATCCATTAAAACCTGTACTGAGGAAGAATTGATTGAGGGATATGCCTTTGTAGATCTCACTGTTTCTTAAAAAAAATGGTCCTACAAGCTATTTTTAGTTCTGAATTTCCTGGACCTTACATGTAGTATAAATTTATACCATAAAACTATTTGACGTTAAGTTTGTGTTTACAAATTCTCAGGGAAAATCTTTTTTCCACACAGAGCTTAGACCAGGGGAGGCAAGAACAGCTGCAGTCTTTCTTGTCTGATGCTTATTTCTCTCCACCAAGATAATCCCTAAAGGAGCTCTAGTGATGTAGTGGTTAAGGCATTTGGCTGTTAACCTGAAGGTCAGCAGTTTGAACCCACCAGACGCTCTGTAGAAGGAATATGGGGCAATATGTTTCTGTAAAGATTTACAGCCTTAGAAAACCAGTGGGGAGTCTCTTTGAGTCAGAATCTACTCAATGGCAGTGAGTTTTGTTTTGGTTTGAGGTGATACCTGAGTAGCACAAACAGTTAAATGTTCAACTACTAGCAAAATACTGTCTGTTCAAACCCACCCAGAGGCACCTTAGAAAAAAGACCAAGTGATTTTCTGGAAGGTCATAGCCTTGAAAACCTTATGGAGCAGTTCTACTCTGTACAAATGGTGGTGCTATGATTCAGAATTGACTCAATGACAAGAGCAGGTCATCTATTCACTGAGGATCCATAACTTTAAGAGTTCCAGCTTTGTATGGGATTTTCAGTTCTCACTGTCTTTTTTCAATAGATACTAAATTTGCTTTCTACTCCTTTTGTGGCCAGTGAAATGAAGAACATCAATCATATAGCAGCTGGTTAAATACACCAGGGGAAGCAGAGTACCAGTTCTAAGGCAATTCTATTACTTCCTTGTTTTTTGCTTACATATTTCTATTTGGCTTCTAGAAATTTCCATGCATGTATCTCTGTCTTTGTCTCTGTGTGTGTGTGTGTGTGTGTGTGTGTGTAAGTATAAGAGAGAGAGAGAGATAAGGAGAGACACAGAGAGAGAACCAAAGAGAGAGAGAGAAAGAGAACAGGCCCAGCTGTGCATTTTTCAAGATTTTCATAAATAAAATATCTAGCACTTCTGAGATTTTTTTTTTTTTAAAGTGGGAAGGTATTTGTTTAGAATATCTTATTTGCCCTAATCCCACCTTTTTGAAATTGCAATACAGAACCAGGTTTTGTAATATTGTTTGACACCTCCTATTCTATGTTATTATTGAAGATATCTCATGACCAGATAAGAAAGTAGTCAAAAGCTTTATTTCATTCTTGCTTTTAAGGAAGGATCAATGCCATGACTTCAAATTCTCTGCCATGACTTCGTCTATACCCCCATAAATCTCTTCACTCAACCATGGTCTTAAGCAAAGGTCTAAAACCCACTTATAACTTTTATACTTGAAGACCACAAGGTCTATGTCAGACCCACTGTGGAAAGGTAAGAGAAATGACATCTTTTGACCTCCTCTGAGTACACAGGTCACCACTCATCTGTCAGTTTGTTGTAATGTGGTGCTTGTGTGTTGCTGTGAGGCTGGAGGCTATGCTGTCAGTATTTCATATAACAGCAGGTTCACCCATGGTGGACAGTTTTCAGCAGAGCTTCGACATTAAGACAGACTTGGAAGAAAGAAGGAACCCTTCAGTTCTCAAAGAATTGGCCAGTGAAAACCTTATGAATACCATTGAAACAACGTCTGATATATTACTGGAAAACTTTAGAATAGTGCAGAAACATTCTCCAATATGGTGGTGGAAGATGAACCCTTCAGGTCAGAAAGCACTCAAGATACAACTGGAGAAGAACTGCCTCCTCAGAGTAGAGCCGACCTTAATGATATGAATAGAGCAAGATTTTGGTATTTTCATTTGCTGATGTGGCATGTCTCAAGATGAGAAGAAATAGCTGCAGCTATCTATTAATAATTAGAGCATGGAATGTACAATGTATGAATCTAGGAAAATTGGAAGTTGCCAAAAATGAAATGGAGCACATAAAGAATGATATCCTACGTGTTAGTGAACTGAAATAGACTGGTTTTGACCATTTTGAATCAGATAACCATATGATCCATGCTGGTAATGACAAATTGAAGAAGGATGGTGTGGCATTCATCATCACAAAGAATGTTTCAAGATCCATCCTGAAGTACAATGCTGTCAGTGATAGGATAATATTCATACACCTACAAGAAAGACTAGTTACTGCTATTATTCAAATTTACACACCAACCACCAAATGAAACATGAGGAAATTGAAGATTTCTACCAACTTCTGAAGTCTGAAATTGACCGAACATGCAATCAAAATGTGTTGAATAACACTGGTGACTGTCATCCAAAAGTTAGAAACAAAGGAATCACCACTAGTTGGAGCATATGGCCTTGGTAATATAAATAATGCTGGAGATCACATAATAGAATTTTATAAGACCAATGACTTATTCACTGCAAATACCTTTTTTCCAACAACTCAAATGATGTCCATATATGTGGACTTTGCCAGATGTAATACTCGAGAATCACATTGACTACATCTGTGGAAAGAAGTGATGGAAAAGCTCAATATCTTCAGCCAACACAAGACCAGGAGCTGATTGTGGAATATAGATCATCAACTGCTCATACACAAGTTCAAGCTGAAATTGAAGACAATTTAAAGAAGTCCATGGGGATGAAAATATGACCTCGATTATATCTCTCTTGAATTTAGAGACTGTCTAAAGAAAGATTTGATGCATTGAACACCAATAACCAATAACCAGTTGAATTGTGGGATGACAATTCATTCAATGGATGATGAAGAACATCATCCATTAAGAAAGCAAAAGTTCATTAAAAAGACAGGAAAGGAAGAAAAGACTAAAACGGATAGTAGAAGAGACTCTGAAACTTGCCCTTGAATGGAGAGTATCTAAAACAATTGGAAGAAATGACAAGATAAAAGAGCTGAACAGAAGTTTTTAAAGACCAGCTTGAGAAGACAAAGTCAATTATTACAATGGAATGTGCAAAGACCTGGAGGTAGAAAAGCAAAAGGGAAGAACATGCTCAGCATTTCTCAACTGAAAAGAACTGAAGACAAAATTCAAGCTTTGAGTTGCAATAGTGAAAGATTCTATGGGCAAAATATTGAATGATGCAGGAAACATCAAAAGAAAGTGGAAGGAATACACAGAGTGACCGTACCAAAAATAATTGGTCAATGTTCATCCATTTCAGAAGGTTGTTTATGATCAAGAACCAATGGTACTGAAGGAAGAAGATGAACCTGCATTGAAGGAACTGGCAAAGAGCAGCCTCCAGGAATTGGTGGCTTACTCATTGAGAAGTTTCAACAATCGGATGTCATGTTGGAGGCACTAACTTGTCTTTGCCAAGAAATTTGGAAGACAGCTACCTGGCCAACTGACTGGAAGAGATCTATATTTGTACCCATTCCAAAGAAAAGTGATCCCACAGAATGTTGAAATTATCAAACAATATCAATAATACCACACACAAGTAAAATCTTGCTGAAGATAATTGAAAAATGATTGTGTTTTGATTATCCCTTTACAAACAGGGATTTATTTTCTTCCAGTTTTGGAGGCTAGAAGTCTGAGTTCAAAGTGCCGGGCTGTAGGGACTGAGTGAAGGCCTCTGGACTTTGGCTTCAGCTCTGCCTCTGGCTTCCAGCCCACTGAAGATGGAAGCTTTCTTCACTTAGGCAGATGCTGACTGCTGAGGCTGACAAACCCAAGGTCGACAAGTAAAAAGGCACAGTTCCAATGTTACCAAACCACATGGCACGTCATTAATTCAAGTCCACTGAAAGTCCCAAAATCTGCAGAGCATGGCAGGCTACTGAATGAAGACTCAGCTATATGGAGGGTTCAAGCGTGTCATCAGCTGGAGACCTTCCTCAAAGCTGTTTCTTATATAATGGAAGCTGACCACATTCCTAAGTCAGCTACTTAGCTGCTCCAGAAGATTCCACCATAGATAACCAATCTCACCATGAGGAATTAATGCATCCAGCTTCCCAGCCAGCTACTCAACCAGGACCAGCCAACTTGACACACAATCCTAACTACCACAGGTTGCAAAAGTATATCATTGATATCACATGCAAATAAAATCTTACAAATGATAATTCAAAAACTTTTGCTATAGTATATTGCTGCAACTTCCAGAAACTTCCAGAAATGTAAGCTGGATTCAGAAGAGGATAAGGAATGAGGGATATCATTGCTGAGGTCAGATGGATCTTGGCTGAAAGCAAAGAATACCAGAAAGATGTTTATTTGTGTTTCATTGACTATGCAAAAACATTCAATTGTGTGGATCATAACAAATTATGGATGGCATTGAGAAGAATGGGAATTCCAGAACACTTGATTGTGCTCATGAAGAACATATACACAGACCAGGAGGCTGTCATTTGAACAGAACAAGGGAATAACACATGGTTTAAAATCAGGAAGGGAGTGTGCCAGGGTTGTATCCTTTCACCATACTTAATCTGTATACTGAACAAATAATCCAAAAAGCTGAACTATATGGAGAAGAATATGGCATCAGGATTGGAGAAAGACTCATTAATAACCTGCAATACACAGATGACACAACTTTGCTTGTTAAAAATGAGGATGATTTGAAGGACTTACTGATGAAGATTAAAGAATTCAGTCTGCAGTATGGATTATATCTCAACATAAAGGAAACAAAAATCCTCACAAGTGACCAATAAGCAGTATCCCAATAAATGGAGAAAGGATAGAAGTTGTTAAAGATTTCATATTACTTGGTTCCACAATTAACACTGATGGAAGCAGTAGTCAAGACATCAGATGACATATCGCACTGGGCAAATCTGCTGTAAAAGATTTCTTTAAAATGCTAAAGAGCAAAGATGTCTCCTGAAGACTAAGGTGAACCTAACCCAAGCTATGGTATTTTCAATTGCCTCTTGTGAGAGCTGGACAATGAAAAAGGAAGACCGAAGAAGAAATGATGCTTGTGAGTTGGTGTTGGCGATGAATACTGCAAGTACCATGGACTTCCAAAAGAACTAACTAATCTGTCCTGGAAGAAGTGCAGCCAGAATGTTCTTAGAAGTGAGAATGACCAGACTTAGTCTCACTTACTTTGGTCATGTTGTCAGAAGGGAGCATTCCCTGGAGAAGGATATCATGCTTGGTAAAGTGGAGGGTCAGCAAAAAAGGGGAAAGCCCTCAATGAGATTAACACAATGGCTGCAACAATGGGTTCAGGTATAGCAAGTATTGTGAGGCTGCCACAGGACTGGGCAGTGTTTTGTTGTGTTGCCCAACTGGTTGCTAGAGTTGGAGCTGACTCAACAGCATGTAACAGAAACAACAACTACACAAGACAAAGACAAAATCACCATCAGTAGCTCAAGGCCTTTTCCTATGAGGCCAGACATGCCACCACCCTCCAACCCCCTTACCAACCTTGACACCAATTGTTCTTCCTGCAGAACCCACCACCTCTTTGCTGGGTTTGATAATTTGCTGGAGTGCCCATACAGAACTCACAGATTACAGGGTTTATTAGGCAAGCAACAGGCTACAATTCTAGTTAAGGAACATGCTCAGGACACAGCTCCTTGATCAGGACAGTCTCTCCTCTGCTGTGCTCTTAGACACACTTCTCTGGCCCTTGGGCTTTCAGCCTCTGCCTCTGGCCTCTGTGGGCCAGGTAAACCTGCCACTTTGTCTCATGCCTCTTCGTTCCACTGCCACCATCTCTCAGCTGGGTGTGTCTCTCAGCTTGGCATATCTCAACCTGCATTGAGATTTCCCCTTGCCTCTGAAAAAAAATAAAAAAACAAAAACTACTGCCATCACTGAGTCAGTTCTGACTCCTAGCACACCCCCTCCCCCGGTTTTCCAAAGTGGTAAATATTTACAGAAGTAGATTGACCAGTCTTGCTTCTACAGAGTGGGTACTGGGTTTGAACCACCAACCTTCTGGTTAGCTATCAGATGCCCTAGGCACTGTGCTATGAGATATCCCCCTTGCCTTTAGGAGAGCTCATTTTAAGCCTGGGAGAGTGGTAAAACTAACCAGTTCCAACATCAGAGTTCGATACACCTGAGAGAGAGAGCAAACCTTCCCAGAAGATTACTTCATGCTGCTCCAACAGAAATACCCGAGGTGAATGACTTTAACAATCAAGAGTTTAAAAGCAGCTACTCAGTTGTCATGACAAATTCCACCACAGAGTTAATTGCCAGTCTCATTATAGGGAACAACTACTACCAGCTGCCCAGCCAAGTTTGCACATATTTGCATGGTCCCATCCAGTAATCCAGTGGGAGTTACAAAGACGATGGCTAGAAAAGCCATAGCATGCAACTCACTACACCATACCCATGCAGTGCTTAGCATTTCACTTTAAAATCCCCGAAGATATTGATATTTTTCTCTTTTTTTAGATGAAACGTGCCCCTTCGGTGTTCCTTTTTGTATTTTATGTATCATTTATAAGTGTTTGAAGCACAGTTGGGTATCAACATGTGAATTTTCTGTCATATCTGCATTGTAAGTCAGACATGCATCTTAGGACATTTTGGTAGCATGATGAAGGGCAAATTGCAGAGAGTGGTATCTTAGATCCATAGGAACTTTGTAATCATTTTAGTGTGATTATGAAGAGTCTTTGAACCAAGAAATGGGCTCCAAAAATAGAGTAATAGAGAGAGTGGCTAAGAGATGTTTAAGAAGGTAGAACAAACTAATTGCTGTAAAACTAGATGTAGAGAAAGGTCTAGGAAAAAATTTTTCAGACTTTTAATAACCTTTATTAAGTGCATACTGTATTGTATGTCTAAGTTAAACTTTATGTCATTATCTCATTTATATAATGCTGGAAATAACCCTTATAATATGTTTGTGGGCAAGATCATGGACCTAGAATGTGCACTCCCAGGTTTCAAACCTAGGTGGTCTGTAGATTTAGAAAACATATCTATAAGAAAGGGAGCTCTGGTACTGTAGTGCCTAAGACACTTGACTGCTAACCAGTAGGCTGGTGGTTCAAACCCACCAGCCACTCCTCAGAAGGAAGGTTGGACAATCTGTTTCCGTAGTGATACTGCCTTGGAAATCCAAGGAGGGGTCATTATGAGTCAGGTTTGACTCAATGGCACATAACAACGACAACAACAAAAATCTATAAGAAGAGATAGCTATGATTGTGGGTATGTTTGTCCAGTAAGACTACACACACACACACACACACACACAAACACACAAAGCACTCATCTGGATAGCCACAAGTAATGTAAAAACATTTCTTTACATGAATCATTTGCTTTAGGAAAAATCATCAGGGTTGATAAGTTGAGAAAGTTCTGTTGGGTGTAATTTTTGTCAATTTTCTATATCTCTTTGTTCTTTCTTTAGTTGCAAGAGAAATGGTATTGAACTTACACCTGAAATCCTTGCAATCTCTAATTATTTGCTCTAATAATAGATATATTTCAGATGCATATTTATAAAAACAGGTGGTTGTTTCCCTAAAACTATAGTCAACAACCTCAGCATTATTTATGACCCAGAAGTGCTATTCTAATGGCAGTTTTACCTAAAATATAAATAGAAACAAGTTAGCAAAAATAAAAATAATTGCAAGAAAGGACTTCAGCATTCATGACTATCTTCAAATGAAATGTCTGACAGTAAAGGGTTTTATTTTCAACAAAAGAAGTTCTTAAGTATGAAAGAAGAAAAAACATCTATAATTCAGACTGCCTTCAGTTTCTCTGCTTTTCTTGTTCACTTAATGAGCTATAGCTAAGGTAGAGAACTAATACTTTTCAGTAATTTATTCCAGTGGGAAAGACATAAACTTTTATAAAATATATTTACCCAATATAACAATTGTTATAATTATGGAGTACCCACTGAAAAGAGATTTTTTTCTATTATTTTCTGCATTTGAATTTGAAGTTAAAATATTTTTTTATTTAGTTAAAATATTTTATTAAACATGTGCTTGTAATGCACTTTAAATCAGGCAGTGATCTGGTTGCTGACAAAAATAACTAAGTAAATAAGATCATATTCCTATGATCAATCAGAGAATAAGGTTTCTGTTCTTCATAGCTATCTTTTCTTTTAGAAGTATCTTCTAAACTACAGAAGGGTATAGTACAGAGATTTATACTGGAGGCTCTGGAAGTAAACTACCTAGCATTGAATCCTAGGTTTGCATTTCTCAGCTCTGTGACTCTGCGTTAGGGGAGATAGACAAGGAATGCATTTAGAGTAATTGATATTGAGTTCAATCTTAGAAGACAGGAATTTTTCAATTTGTAAAGAAATTTGAGGAGATCATTCCACATGAGTGTAAAGGTAGGACTGGGAATCCATAGTGGTTTGTATTAATTAGAGATTGAGACTTGGCCAGTTGAGTTAGAACATAGGCCATTTGGTCTTGACTTGTGCAAGTCAGAGTAGAAATTATTAGTGCTCAGATTGTGAAGCAGATCACATATTAAGTAGACAGGCAAAAGTTGTGTGATTTACATATTTATAACAATGACACACAAAGAGAAAAAGACTAGTTAGTGACTCTGCTTATGTATAGCCAAATACCTCATGAGATTTGTTTCCGTGGTTTGAGGTTTAGGGTCATAATTTCATATGACATTACAGTTAACTGGCCTAATAATGTGTTTAGTGCTTATGTTTTACTTTGCAGTTCATTGCACAGCTTTTGAAGTCTTAAAAGCTTAGAAAAGATCATCAAAGGTGTAACATTTGGTAAATATGGACAAAAGAGGAAGGACAGTTAGGAATAAAAGGACAAGTTTGAATATGAATATATGGTTAATTTCTTCCATGAACAATTGCTTCCTTTGCTTTGAGACCAGAAGAACTGGATGGCACCCAGCTACAATTACTTAACAGTATGATCAAGGATTCAATAGAAGAATCTTGGTCTATGGGAGAATATTCAGAACATAATTTCAAATTGTCATGCACTGTAGATTTTTTGGAGGCATGGAGGGTGAATGAGGTTCCCAAACTATTGCCCTGAGATAATCTTTAAAACTTAAATAAAAATATCTCATGAAATCTTCTTTAAAGCAAACAAGAGTTTAGCTTAATTACTAAAAATGCCTTGAGCATTATGCTCTTTTAAGATCTATTTTGGATCAAACTGACAAAAGCAACTCAAAAGGTTATAATGCAGGGGAGTTCCGGCAAGATGGTGGACTGGGCAGAAAGACTGCACTGATGCTCTTCAACGAAGAAAAGGGAAACCAATTAACACAGACACAGAAGATAATCTTGGACCCCTGAGCCTTGAAGGGAAGGATATGGAAGTGGACTAAACCCCAACTAGCAGAAGAATTTGTGTGGAAATACCAAAAAAAGGAGACATATGGAGCTGGGGTCTGGCAGCGATCCTGATCGATCCTGACGGCACAGACAGCTTGGAGATTGCTGAATGGTGGTAGGACCTAAGAATTAACCTAAAAATCACCCTGCTATCCAGAGACTGCATGGAGGACTGTGCATGGTGGCTGGGGAACAAACAGAGAAGGTGAAGAGAAAGGTGGGCTGAGCTGAGTGAGGGCTTTTGCCGGTCTGGAGGACAATGCCATTTTGAAGGTTTAAAAAGCAGCTTGACTATTTTGGATATTTAAAGAGACAGCACTCTTGCAGACTCCTGGGGCTTAAGAAAACGTTCTGCTTTCCAGCAACCCCAAGGACACTTGGGACGTGCAAGACTGATAAGGTAGAACATTCCTCTCTTTTCTCTTATACCTCACACCCACTTGGTGAATGAAGGTGCAGCCATCTCCCATTCCAACCTACCTTCTGGGCCCACAGGAACTCCATCACAGTCTGCGTGCAGAGATGGAGCCTGGGTGCCCTGCCCTATCATCTACTGATTTCTTTTCCTCTCTTTTTATTATTATTTTTATATTTTTTATTTTTTGCTTTCTTTTTTCTGGTGATTAGTTTGCTTCTATTTGTCTATTTTAAAACAACTAATATTATTAATACTTTTGTCCTCTTGACTATTATTCTAATTCTTCCCCTCCCAAGTCCTAGTTTTCAGCATTTTGTCCTTTCCGTGTGCCTGGTTGAATTTTTTTTTTTTTTTTAAGTTTTTTTCCCCCTTTTTTCTCATGATTAACCCTGTTCCTTATTTTTTTACGCATTTTTTTCCATTTTTTTCCTTCATTTATTATTCTTCTTCCCTACTTTTTTTTCTTAGTGCGCTATGCCCAGATATTGCAGGTTTTCTTGATTTTTCTTCTCTTTTTTCCCCTTTTTTCTTTTTTTTGGTTACTGTTCCTGTGTGATTACATGGTCTGTTTTTCATCCATGGGCTTTTAGATTTTTGATGGTTATTCAATTGTAATTTGTGTCTAACTGAGTGGGAGACAACACAATAGTCCCCATAAGACACAACTACACCCACACCTCCGGCAATTTCACTTACTTTCTGAGCGAGAGCCACTACCTCCTTCTCCACCAACAGGCCAAAGATGAAAAAACACCAAGAAAAGCCTGAATCACCCTTGGCTGCTCTTCACAAACTGTTAACAGAGATCTAAATACAACAAATCCACGATGCTTCAGAAACAACAGATCATCACAGTCCACACAAAGAAGCAGGACAAAGTGGTAGAAACAAGGGAGCAGGATACAGACCCAGCACACATCCCTGGG
>NW_006922229.1:288708-297654 GCF_000298275.1 Orycteropus afer afer | reverse complement strand
GGAGTATATGGAGGGATGGACACTGGGAAGAAGTAACTATGGGGAGGAAGTGGGAGGGGAGCTGTTGCATTGTGGTAAATTGTGGTCAATGACATGAGACAAAGTATATGTGAACTGCTGTATGGAAAGTGAATTTGCTCTATAAATTTTCATCCAAATCACACACACACACACAAAGCTTATAGAGCACTGAGTTTATGTTAACAGGGAGGAACAATTCAAAAAAGGAGATGGGAATGGTTGCACAACTTGAAGAATCTAATCAGTGCCACTGAATTCTGCAGGTGGCAATTGTTGAATTAATGTATGTTTTGCTAACAGCAACAACCATAATTTTTTAAAAATATTAACACCGCTTCTATATTTTGTATCAGTTGCTTACCATTTATCTTCACATCTAAAAGCCCTAATATCCCTGAATAGCACCTATTAAAAAATTAATTTGCAATTCAAATATACGTTTACTAGTATTTTTATGTTTCTTCAGCATTTACATTCATAACAAGATTTGTATTTGTTTTTCCCAGAAGGTAGACCATATTTTTTTTCTTTAATTAATTAATATTTTATCATCATTATTCTCACATATTTGTTTGTGTGTAAGTGAATTGATGATTCCATACTTTTCCCATAAATGCTGAGTGACCTAATGGGCACCAACGTATCAGAAGATGGATTCAGTATAAACATTAATTTCCTTATGTATTTCCTGTGTTCTCATAATTTATGATCTGGATTGCCACATAGCTGGCTTTAGATAAGCCAAATGCTAATTTAAGCAAAATTAATAATTATAATCTGATGTGTTATTGTGCAGAAACCATTTAAAAATAGTATAATTAATTTAGCTACTGCTATAAAGTATTCTTTCACATTAAAATAAAAATTTCAAATACTCCCAATTCTTTGTGCTTAATGAAGCACAAGGGGTTTTGCCATTTCCTTGGAAAGATTAAGCAATATCATAAAACAAATTCATTAAGCAAACAAAATGTGATACATTAAAGTTTTGTTAATGGCTGTGTATTTATCTCATGAAAGACAGTTGGAAAGGTAATTATAACATGCAAATTAGTTTCTATTGGGCTGCATATTAAAATTATATATTAATGTAGAGTTTCACAAGTTATAACCTGTGGTGGGACTTTCCCAAGGTAAGCAAGTTACTGAGGCTTTTGTCTTTGGCTTGTATTCTATGTGTGAATCATTCCATTGTGTTATTTCATTTAAAGTAACCTAACATTCTTGGCTAAAACAGATGGTTTCCTTGTTTTTGTTTTCCTTTAATCCATTGCTGTTGTTGTTGTTAGGTGCTGTCAAGTCAGTTCTGACTCCCAGAGATCCTGTGCACAACAGAACGAAACACTGCCTGGTCCTGCACCATCCTCACAATCGTTACTATGTTTGAGCCAATGTCAATCCATCTTTTCCAGGGTCTTCCCCTTTTTCACTGACCCTCTACTTTATCAAGGATGATGTTAGTCTATTACTAATATTCTCTTCTGTACCAAAATACCATTGTTTTTTTTTTATATATATTTATCTGTTGTATAACTACAGTTACCAATTTGTGAACTATTATCATTAAATGATTAGAATATGACTGAAACCAGGAAAAACCCATTATAAAAAGTTCAATGATAGAAAATACATTCTGTTTTTCTCTAAAATCATTGAATTTTAGGATCAATTAATATTTACCATGAGGTATTGGGTTATTCTGAGAAGACGTCATACCTATAATTGCAGGAATTCAGATGTTTCAATGTTATATTTCATTTTCTCATTAGAACCATTTGCTGCTGATTCTGTCTCTGAAATGTTCAGCTCCCTCACATAACCTGTGCTGGATTCTTTAACATGGTTACTAGGATAAAATAGAATAATGTTGCTTACATAATACAATTCCTCTTCTTGATATTTCTGTGTACGTGTTTTTGTCATCTTTTCTGTTGACTGGGGATTCCTATTTGGGTTATTAGAAAATGAGAAGAGTGACTTATTTCTGAGAGAAGCTCTGGATACTCCTTCACTCTCCTGCACAATTCATGGCTGTTTTACTGGCAGTCTTTTTTTTTTTTTTATTTATTTAGCACCTTCTCCCTTTTCTGTCTACCAACAGCAGCCCAACAAATATATTTCCCTCATAACCCAGTTATTCAGGGTCTTATAGGTAATATATATATAATATGGGAGCTCTGGTAGTATAGTGCCTAAGGCACTTGACTGCTAACTAGGAGGCTGGCGGTTCAAACCCACCAGCCACTCCTCGGAAGGAAGGTTGGGCAATCCTACTTCCGTAGTGATAACTGCCTCGGAAACCCAAGGAGGGGTCGCTAGGAGTCGGGGCCGACTCTATGGCAAATAACAACAACAATAGGTAATATGGGAGCTCTGGTGGCATAATGGATAAGGTATCTGGCTGCTAACCAGAAGGTCAGTGGTTCAAACACATCACCCATCAGCTGCTCTGCAGAAGGACGATGGAGCAATCTACTTCCCTAAAGATTTATCATCTTGGAAACACAATGGGGCTCGCTATGAGTCAGAAACAAATAGGTGGCAGCGAGTTTGATTTTGAGCTTTTATAGGTAATTTGATGGGTTTCATTTGTTTGTGTCCTTATTTGTTGCTTTTAATGTTTGTAAAAATGTTTAAGAATATTAAATATAAAGAATACAGAACACTCTTGCCTTCAGTATCCAACATTGCATAAATATTCTCGTATTTAGCATTCACCTTTATTGAACTTCATTATTTTGCCTTATTTGCAATAGAGACTTGACAAAATAGCACAACATTACAGATATTATTAGATCACATGTATACCTCATTATAATTATTAACTACTACCTTATTATAATTAACATAGTTATTTCTAATGTAACTATTAGACTATTTTTTATATTTTAACTAGTTTTTATTATTTTCCTACATATTTAAGTGTCCATAAACAATGTCCAGTAAGTGATACATATGTCTTGTCACTTGTTTTACTCATCTAATATTGTACTTTAAGATTTATGTAGATGGAGATAACATTCATTCACTCACCTTAATTGATTTTTCAAATTCCAATGTATGGATACATCAAAATATATTCATTATTACTTATATTTGTAGACATTTTTCTGGTTTCCAGTATTTTTTTCAGTATTACAAAAATACTGCAATAATATATGTCTCTTAAAAAATCACCCTGAGGAAGGGAGTATTTGGGCTCAAAGAGTTGGGAACAAGGTTGCTGGTGACATCAAGTTCAATTGGCATAACATAGTACACAAAAACATTGTTCTACATCCTACTTTGGTGAGTAGTGACTGTGGTCTTAAAAGCTTGCAAGTAGCCACTTAAGATGCAACAATTGGTCTCTTATTCAGAGCAAAAAAGACTGAAGAAAATAAAAAATGCATGGAAATTCTTAGTCCACGGGACTGGTGGACCATGTTAACCTCTACCTACATGACCCTGATACCAGAAAACTAGATAGTGTCCAGCTACCACTGTCAGCCTCTTCGAAAGGGATCAGTGTAGGAGATCCTGGAGAAAAATGTGAAACATAGCTCAAAATCATAAAAAAGACCACATTTACTGGTCTGAAAGAGACTGGTGAAACCCCTGAGACTAAGGCCCCTAAGCACTCTTTGGGCCTGGAATTGAGCTCACGCCCACGGCTTTCAGTCAAAATAGACAGGCATATAAGGTAAACATTTATATCAGGTAGGTATGCTCCTTAGAAAAGTCAATCATGGAGATCAGATGGGCACATTTGCACAGAAAGAAAGCTCAGAGGGCAGGAATTCACAGAAAAGAACACAGAGAAAAGGTAACCACAGGGAGGAAATAGGAAGAAAGTGCTTGCATGATGGGGATTCCAATCAATGTCATAAAACAAAATTTGTTGAACTGTTGCATGGAAAATGAATTTACTCTGTAAACTTTCAAACAAATCACAACTAAAAAAAAAAACCTGATTTAACAAATAAATAAATAATCAATAATAAGTATTACCATTGAAAGAGCCCCTCCTCCTGAGACTTTGAATTATCTGGGATGCCAAGAAAGATTGATATATTTTACTGACTGATTCTGAAATAAGTCCGGGATTGAGAGTCACTGCTCTGGATTTAGATCTTAAGTGTTGGAATGCCGGATGGTAGGGTATGCATATCTTCAATTCTACGCCTCTCCACCAAAAAAAAAAAAAAATTCTCTGTCTCCTAGTTGATTCTGACTCATAGTGACCCCTATTGGATTTCCAAGGCTGTAAATCTTTACGGAAGCTGATCATCCCATCTTTCTTCTGCAGAACGGCTAATAGGATCAAACCGCTGACCTTTTGGTTATCAGCCAAATGTATTAATCACTATACTACCAGAGCTCTCAACTCTACTAAATATAGAAATTTAGCTTTCCAAACTGCATATACCATTTTATAAGGATTTCAATTTCTTCACAAAATCACCAAAATTTCTTATTTTCCTTTTTCTTAAAATTTTGCCAAAATAATATTACAGCACAGTTCAAAGACATTAACTCTTCAGTCTTCCTTATTCATTGTCCAGCTTTCACAAGCACATGAGCTGATTGAAAATACCTTGGCACACCTTAATCTGCAAAGTGACAAATTCACTTTTTAACACTTTAAAGAAGTCTTTTGCAGCATTTTCCCAGTACCATGTGATGTCTGATTTCTTAACTGCTGGTTGCATGGGTGTTGACTGTGAATGCAAGTAAAATGAAATCCCTGACAACTTCATTCTCTTCTCCATTTATGATGATGTTGCTTATTGGTCCAATTGTGAGGATTTTTGTTTTCTTTATGTTGATGTACTGAAGACTGTATGTAGCCTTTGATCTTCATCAATAAGTACTTCAAGTCATCCTCACTTTCAGCAAGCAAGGTTGTGTCACCTGCATATTGCAGATTGTTAATGAGTCTTCCTCCAATCCTGATGTTGTGTTCATATAATCCACTTGCTCAGATTATTTGCTCAGCATAAGGATTGAATATTTATGGTGAAAGGATAAAATCCTGACACACAATCTTCCTGATTTTAAACAATGGTGGTGTAGTACCTAAGGCATTTGATGCTAACCAGAAGGCTGGTGGTTCAAATCCACCAGCCACTCTTTGGAATATTAGACATTCTACTTCCATAGAGATGCTACCTCAGAAACTCTTCCAAAGAGGGGTCACCATGAGTCAGAAATGAGTCCACGACAGTGAGGTTTTTTTTTTTTTTTAGTATGCCTTTTCTGTTCTAGTGATAGCCTCTTGGTCTATGCACAAGTTCCTCATGAGCACAACTAAGTGTTCTGGGATCCCAATTCTTCACAATGTTTTCCACAATTTATTATCAGCCACACAGTCAATAGTATGTAAGTTGTAGGATCTCTTTTTATGGTCTGAATCTTAAATCTTCATCAAGACTAAACACCAAACTCACTGTCGTCGAGTTGGATCTGACTCATAGTGACCCTTCCTTGGTTTTCCGAAGCAGTATCACTATGGAAGTAGATTGTTCAACCTTCCTTCCGAGGAGTAACTGGTGGGTTTGAACCACCAGCCTTCTGGTTAGCAGTCACTTAGGCACTATGCCACAAGAGCTCCCAAACCTTCACCAGTTATATGCGTATATCTTTCTGACCCTATGGTTTGTCTTTTTACTTTTGTTGTGGTATCTTTTTTATGAAAAGAAGTTTTTTTTTTTTTGGCTTAGTGTTTTAATATATTAAATTTAACAGTTACTTCCTTAATAATTTATCTAGTTTGGAAGTTTCAAAATAAGTCTTCTATAAAATGACTCAACGGAAATAATTCTTTTTCTACATCTTCTAAAAATTCTTAAAATTTGCTTTTCCATTTAAGTATTTAATCTACATGAAATGTATATACATTGTGAGATAAGAATCCAATTTTATGTTTTATACATATAGACAAATAATTTTACCATCACCATCCATTTAATGGTTCACTCTTTCTCCAATTAAACATGTACTATGAGTGGGTCTGTGTTCTGGTTACCTAGTGCCACTCTGACAAGAGTATACCACAAATGGGATGGCTTTAACAAACAAGAGTTTATTCCCTTACAGTTTGGAGTCTTTAAGTCTGAGTTCAAAGCACCATGCTCCAGGGGCTGGGTGAAAGCCTCTCAACATTGGGCTTCGGCTCTGCCTCCTGCTCCCGGCCCACTGAAACTAGAGGCTTTTCTTCACTCAGACAGCAGCTGGCTGCTAAGACTGACAAGCCCAAGGTTGACAAGTAAAAAGGCACAGTCCTGATGTTACCAAACCACATGGCAGGCACTTAATTCAAGTCCATTGAAAGTTCCAAGTTCGGCAGAGCATGGCAGGCTGCTACACAACGACATGGCTACCTGCAGGGTTCAAGCATGCCGTAAGCTTGCAACCATTCCCAAAGTTGTTTATTATATATGGGAAGAAGACCACATATCCAAAGCAGCTACTCAGCTGCTCCAATAGATTGCACCATGGAATTAATTACCAATCTCACCATGGGGAATAACTGCATTCAGCTGTCCAGCCACTCAACCAGGCCCAGCCAAACTGACTCACAAATTTAACCACCACAGTCTGCTTATTAATATACATTCTTAGTCATTATACCTCTATAATCTATTTTGCTTCTGGAATATAATTCCTGACACTTAATCTGTTTGTTTTTTTTTTAATCAAAAATTTTCAGGCCATCTTTAGATCTTCCATGCACATTTTAAGAGAAAACTATCAAATCTTCAAAAATGGGCACATGCACAAACACACTAGAGTTGTAAGTTGGAATTAAAATTGAATACCCAGGAACCTAGTTGTTATCAAGTGTTTTCCTGCTTATAGCAACCCCATGTGTGTCAAAGTAGAACTGTCCTCCACAGAACTTTCAATGGCTGATTTTTCTGAAGTAGATCACCAGAACTTTCTTTGATGAAGTTAGTCACCAGTTTGAATGGACTTGAACCTTCAATTTCAGTTAGCTTCCAGCATGGTGACAGTACTCTGGATCATTATAAGAACTATAAGGAAAAAAAAAATCACTGCCATCGAGTCCATTTCAACTCATAGCGATCCCCTTTGGGTTTCCAAGGTGGTAAATCTTTATGGAACTAGATTGCCCAGTCTTCCTTCTGTGGAATACCTTGTGGGTTTGAACAATCAACCTTCTGGTTAACAGAAAATGCCTTAGGCATATTGTTGTTGTTGTCGTTAGGTGTCATTGAGTTTGATCTAACTTATAGTGATCCTATGTACAAGAGAGCGAAACACTGCTCAATATAAGTATGTTCCAATCAGCTCTAATTTCTTAATTAATTTTTAATTAAGAAAGATCAAGCTTAATTCATGGATAAGTCAGCTTAGTATTTAGATAAAAACTCAGTATTTGGGTTTTAATTTAAAAATGGACTACTGCTGTATTACAGACTACAAAGACAGGGAAAAGATAAATCATCCTAGCATGCTAAGGAGGGCACTAACTCATCCAGATTATGTACAAAAAGAAGTAGCATTAAAAAAAAAAAAAAAATCTTAAGTAGACAGAAAATGCTTTGACTGGCTATGCACAAATCTAGAAGAAGAAAAATTGGAAACTGGGAGCAAGAAGGTCTGGTGAAAGGCATTGGATGGACTTATGGGGGTAATTTTATCAGTTAACAATGTCATAGTAGCATGGGTCATAATTTCTTCTGATTTATGTCTTATAAAGTAGGAGGCAAATGATGGAAGACAGATGCCATACAATAACAGAGGAACACCAGGAGGTTTCAGAAGAAAACTAGGAGACACAGAATAGTTTCTCTCCAAAAGACTCAGAAGCAATGAACAGATGAAATCCTGATTTACACTGCTAGCCTAAAGAAGTGTGAGAAAATAAATTTTTGTTCTTTATGGTCACTGACCTTATGGGATTTTGTTATGGCAGCCCCAGAAAAGTAAGTCCTCAGTGACAGACAGATTTAATGCAGAAAAAAAGATGAAAGGAAACTCCAGACAAGAGGCTAAGGAATAGATTTTGATAATGACACAGCTTGAGCTCCAAAATGGAGGTGTTTAAGAATGTGGAAGTGGTAGAAGAATGTATATCAGATGAGATGTCCAGACTATAGGAAAAGGAGTTCAAGAGATGCATGACAACCTTGAAGTCTTAGGTTTCTGGTGGTGACTGAAATGAACAGAAACATAAAACATAAATAGATTCACCTGAATGGTACCTATTGTGGGGGGTGGATAATTAGTTTCAGTTATAACTTCTCTTTGGGAATTGGTCTTTGGCAGATTGTGGTCATGATGTAGCATGTAGAAAGGTGAAAGAAGTTTAACACAAGCACCGAAATTTTTTTGCACTATCTTTGTGCCTGTCAATAATGACATTAAGGGGAGAGGTGGAGGATATTCTCAGGAGTATACAGAGCTCTGTGGGCTCCATGTATATCCCTGCTAATGAGTATCATCATTATTATTATTATTTGGGTAGCAAGAAATCACAGCAGGAGGGATAACATCAACACATGAAGGGATTAAAAGGGAAGCAATACAATCTTCATAATTGTTGTTGTTGTTATGTGCCATCAAATTGACCCCGACAAATAGCGACCCCTCCTTGGGTTTCTGAGGCAGTATCACTACAGAAGTAGATTGACCCATCTTCCTTCCAAGGAGTGGTTGGTGGGTTTGAAATGCCAGAGTTCTGGTTAGCAGTCAAGTGCCTTAGGCACTATGCTACCAGAGCTCCCATAATCTTCATAATAGTGGCATACAAATAATTCAAACAATATACTTAACAAACAAGTAATGAAAGGATATTATTGTTAACTTTACGTAGGATAAAAACCTACAGCCAATATTATCCTTAATGGTGATAAATTCATCACATTTTATTAAGAATCACAATGAATATAGCCGTGTTTTTTTTTTTTTTTTTTTTTT
>NW_006922229.1:280783-281323 GCF_000298275.1 Orycteropus afer afer | reverse complement strand
AGTCCGCCATCTTGCCCCGCCTCCCCGTGTGTTTTTTAATATCCAAAATATATTCTGTGCAAAAAGACATTATGCAATTTAGACATTGTGCAGCATGCCTAAATCGGGAGCAATAGTATTCACTGATTATCTACCTTCATGTTGTTTGTTAACATTTTGTTTCACCTCCAAATTGACATTTGTTTGCTGCTTGGTGCTTTTATAACTAGCACTGGTTTTTCTGCATTTGGGAGACACAAAGCACTTCACAGTATTGTTTTCAAAAGAAAATTAAGCAGAAGAATAATGCTACAACATTCAAGAGATATGTGATACACAAGATTGGATGCTGCTGTTTTTAAGTAACACACATACACTGTTATATGGAAAACTATTTATTTGTAATAGGGAAAGTTTGCATTAAAACAATGATAGAAAGTACACTGCAGTGCCTACATACATAAGTATTTACTAGCATAGTGGCTAAGACACTTGCCTGCTAACCAGATGGCTGGCGGTTCAAACCCACCAGCCACTCCTCGGAAGGAAGGTTGGGCAAAT
>NW_006922229.1:265004-279021 GCF_000298275.1 Orycteropus afer afer | reverse complement strand
AAATGGAGAGAAGATTGAGGTTGTCAAAGAATTCACGTTGCTTGGTTCTACAATCGATGCCAACGGAAGCAGCAGTCTGGATATTAGATGATGTGTAGCACTGGGAAGATCAACCGTGAAGGAACTGTTTCAAGAGCTGAGGAGCAAGGATGTCTCCTTGAGAACTAAGGTGTGCCTGACACAAGCCATGATATTTCCAATCACCTCATATGCATGTGAGAGCTGGACAATGAATAAAGAAAACCGAAGAAAAGTTGATGCTTTTGAGTTGTGGTGCTGGCGAAGAATGCTGAAAGTATCATGGACTGCTAAAAGAACTAACAGATTTGTCCTGGAGGAAGTGCACCCGAAATGCTCCTTGGAAGCGAGAATGGCCAGACTACGTCTCACCTATTTTGGTCATGTTGTCAAAAGGGACCATTCCTTGGAAAAGGATGTCATGCTTGGTAGGGTGGAGGGTCAACGAAAGAGGGGGAGGCCTTCAACCGATGGATTGACACAGTGGCTGCAATGATGGGCTCAAGTATAGCAGGGATCATGGAGCTGGCACGGGATTGGACAGTGTTTCGCTCTGCTGTGCATGGGGTCACTATCAGTTGGAAACGACTTGATGGCACCTAACAACAACAACAACAAGATACACATGTTGCATGCCGGAAGCTGTTGTGTTTGCTATGTCCAGTTATGTCCACAATATCTTGTTTTCAGACTGGGATTTCTAAACTCTATCATAACCTTATGAGATCATGGACATATATGTGGCAAGACATTGCCCAATTAGATGTTATGTGCACATGACTGCAAATGCATCACTTCTATCCACCATCACAATGGACGTTCTAGCCAGGGAAACATGGCAAGAAAGAAATAAAATATAGAAGAATTAGAAGGGAGGAAAAAAAAATATATAATTACCACTTTACATGTTTTATAAAAAATCTCTTGGTGATGCAACCACCATCCATCTATCAGTTTGTCATACTCTGGTGGCTTGTGTGTTGCTGTGAAGCTGGAGGCTATGCAAGCAGTATTTCAAATACCAGATTGGTCACCCCTGGTAGGCAGGTTTCAGCAAAGCTTCTAGATTGATTAGGAAGAAGGATGGTGCTATCCACTTCTGAAAAATTGCTCACTGAACACCTTATGAAGAGCAGTAAAGCACTGTCTGATATTTTAATGGTGAAAATTATGAATAGCAGTGAAATGTTGTCTGATATAACACTGGAAGATGAGTCCCTGTCAGGTTGGAAGGCATTCAAAATACACCTGGGGAAGAGTTGTCACCACAAATAGAATTGACCTTAATGATGTGGTTGGAATTAAGCTTTTGGGACCTTCATTTGCTGATGGAGTATGACTCAAAATGGGAAGAAAAACTGCAAATATTCCTTAATATTTGGAATGTGGAATGTACAAAGATTGAAACCAGGAAAATTAAAAGTTATTAAAAATAAAATGGAACATATAAAGATCTATATCCTAGGCATTAGTGAGCTGAAATAGACTGGTATACGTCATTTTAAATCAAGCAGACCATCTACTATGCCTGGAATGAAAAATTGAAGAGGAATGGTTGCACATTCTTCATCAAAAATAAAGTTTCAAGATCTATCTTGAAGTACAATGCTGTCAGCGATAGAATAATATTGATAGGCCTACAAGGATAGACCAGTTAGTACTACTATTATTCACATTTACACACCAACCACTAAAGCCAAAATGAAGAAACTGAAGATTTTTACCAATTTCCACAGTCTGAAATGATGAACCATCAAGATGTGTTAACTACTCCTGGTGAATGGAAAGAGAAATTGGGAAACAATATATCACTGGTAGGTTGGAAAATATGTCCTTGATGATAGAAATGATGCCTGAGATCACATGATGGAATTTTGTAAGACCAATGCTTTATTCATTCCAAATACCTTTTATCAATATAAACAGCATATATACACATGGATCTCACCAGATGGAATACAAAGGAATCAGATTGACTACATCTGTGGAAGAAACTATGGAGAAGCTCAGTATCATTAGTTGAAATGAAGCCAGGAGATGACAATAGGAGAGACTATCAATTGTTATTATGCAACTTCAGGTTGATTCTGAAGAAATTTAAAACAAAGTCCATGAGAGCCAAAATACAACCTTGATTATATCCCACCTGAATTTAGAGACCATCTGAAGAATAAACTTGAAACATTGAACACTAATGACTGAAGACCAGACAAGCTGTGGGATGACATCAGGAACATCACACATGAAGAAAACAAAAGGTCAGTAAAAGACAGGAAGGAAGAAAAGACCAAAACGGATGTCAGAAGATACTCTCAAACTTGCTTTTGACTGGAGAGTAGCTAAAGTGAATGGAAGAAATGACAAAATAAAAGAGCTGAACAGAAAATTTCAAAGGGTACTGTAAGAAGATAAAGTAAAGTATTATAATGAAATGTCTAGACCTGGAATTAGAAAGCCAAAAGGAAAGAACATGCTAGGCATATCACAAGCTAAAAGAACTGAAGAAAAAATTCAAGCCTTGAGTTGCAATATTGAAGGAATCTATGAGGCAGGTTATGTAAGCCAGCTGGGCACAATGGAAGGCAGGTGTTTGGAGCACCCTGGGGGCAGGCCACATAAGCCAGCTGGACACAGAGGAAGACAAGTGTATGGAGCACCCCAGGGGCAGGTAGCATAAGTGAGCAGGGTGTGGGAGATCAAGAAGTGAGCAGAAGAGTTTGGAACAACTAAGGTAGACAAACTTGTCTGTCAGTTTGTCCTACTGTGGTGGCTTGAGTGTTGCTATGAGGCTAGAGGCTATGCCACCAGTGTTTTAAATGCCAGTATGGCTACCTGTGGTGGACAGGTTTCAGCAGAGCTTCCAGACTAAAATAAACTCAGAAAAAGAAAGAGGCCATCCACTTCTCAAAGAATTGGCCAGTGAAAACCTTATAAATAATGGTGAAACATTGTCTGATATAATATTGAAAAACTTTATGAATAGCCCTAAAACATTGTCTATATAGTGCCAGAAGATTATCCCCTCAGGTCGGAAAACACTCAAACTATGACTAGGGAAGAGCTGCCTCTGTTGGAGACCAAGAATAAGACGCCCAAAAGAACATGACTGCAAGGCACATGTTCTAACTACAGTTAAGAGATGCATGGTTGAATGATAGTTTTGAGAGATGGCAAGGCCTCTCCCCCCATTGAATGAAAGAATGCTTGGCTTCAGCTTTGTGTTCCTGGGGTGGAAAGTTACCCCAGTAGAATGATTGCTAACCTGTCTCCCTGGAATGATATTTTGCCTAATGAATAGTATACCTTAGAAATGATTCTTTAGGATCATGTACCTTAACAATCATATTATGTTTTAGAATGACATACCTTAGTGATTATTTACTAATCCTGCAAGAGATGTTAACATAAATAATTAACCAATACATTTGGATATGGGAAAATGCCTTTGGGTACGGGAAAGAGTAAAACTGTAACTTTTAAGTGTTGTAAGGAAATATGTAATTGTGTTGTAAAAGAATATTTGATTGTATACTTGATTGAATACTTGATTGTTTTAAAGAAATATCAGAGAATAATGATGTAATCATATACTTATGTATAAATAAAGCACAGAGGACACACCAGGGGTCACTCTCACAGAATATGCAGGGCATCCCCCTGGCCCCTGTTCCCTAAATAATAAAAAAGAAAACTATTAATCTTTTTGTGTAGCTTCGAGACCTGTGCAGTTTTGCCAGACGTGGCATGCCTCCTCAGAATAGAGCCAACCTTAATGATGTAGATAAAGTAAAGCTTCCAGAATCTCCATTTGCTGATGTGGCATGATTCAAAATGAGAAGAAACAGCTGCAAACATCTATTAATAATTGCAACATGACATGTATGAAATATGAATCTGTTGTTGTTGTTGTTGTTGTTACGTGCCGTCGAGTCAGCCTCAACTCATAACAACCCCTCCTTGGGTTTCCGAGGCAGTATCACTACTTAAGTAGGATTGCCCAACCTTCCTTCCAAGGAGTGGCTGGTGGGTTTGAACCACCAGCTATCTGGTTAGCAGGCAAGTGTCTTAGCCACTATGCTACCAGAGCTCCTGAAATATGAATCTAGGAAAATGGAAAGTTGTCAAAAATGAAATGAAATACATATGGCTTTGGTGATAGAAATTGTGCTGGAGATCTCATGATAGAATTTTGCAAGACCAATGACTTATTCATTGCAAATACCTTTTTTCAACAACACAAATGGCAGCTATACACATGGATTTTCCCAGATGGAGTACACAGAAATAAGATTGACTACATCTGTCACAAGAGAAGATGGAGAAGCTCAATATCTTCAGCCAAAACAAGGCCAGGAGCTAATTGTAGAACAGACCATCAACTGCTCATATGCAAGTTCAAGTTGCAGCTGAAGATAATTCAAAGAAGTCCACAAGAGCCAAAATATGACCTTGATTATATCTCTCCTGGATTTAGAGACCATCTAAAACACAGATTTGATACATTGAATACCAATGACCAAAAACCAGAGGAATTGTAGGATGACATCAAGAATATAATCCATGAAGAAAGCAAAAGGTCATTAAAAGGACAGGAAAGGAAAAAAAAAAGACCAAAAAGGAAGTCAGAGAGATTCTGAAACTTGCCCTTGAATAGAGAGTAGCTAAAGCAAATGGTAGAATCAACAGAATAAAAGAGCTGAACAGAAGATTTCAAAGAGCAGCTCGAGAAGACAAAGACAATTATTACAATGAAATGTGCAAAGACCTGGAGTTAGAAAACCAGAAGGGAAGAACACACTTGGCATTTCTCAAGCTGAAAGAACCGAGAAAAAAATTCAAGCCTCGAGTTGCAATATTGAAAGATTCTATGGGCAATATACTGAATGATGCAAGAAACATCAAAAGAAGATTGATGAAATACACAGAGTCACCATACCAAAAAGAATAGGTAGATGTTTATCCATTTCAGGAAGTAGCATATGATCAAGAACTGGTGGTATTGAAGGATGAAGCTGGAGCTGCACTTAAGGAATTGGTGGAAAACAAGGCTCCAGGAATTGATGGAATCACTTTGAGATGTTTTAACAACTGAATGCCATGCCAGAGGCACTCACTCAGCTATGCCAAAATAATTGGAAGACAGCTACCTGGCCAACTGACTGGAAAAGACCCATATTTATACCCCTTCCAAAGAAAGGTGATCCCACAGAATGTGGAAATTATTGGACAATATCATTAATATCACATGAAAGTAAAATCTTGCTGAAGATAATTCAAAAATGATTGCAATAGTATATTGACAGAGAACTTCCAGAAATCCAAGCTGGATTCAGAAGAGGACATGGAACAAGGGATATCATAGCTGCTGTCAGATGGATCTTGGCTCAAAGCAAAGAATAATAGAAAGCTGTTTACTTGTGTTTTATTGATGGTGCAAAAGCATTTGATTGTGTGGATCATAACAAATTATGGATAACATTGAGAAGAACAGGAATTTCGGAACACTTAATTGTGCTCATGAGGAACCTGTACATAGACTGGGATGATATTGTTCAGACAGAACAAGGGCATACTGCATGGTTTAAAATCAAGAAGGGAGTGTGTCAGGGTTGTGACCTTTCACCACAGTTATTCAATCTGTATGCTGAGCAAATAATCTGAGAAGCTGGACTACTTGAAAAAGAACATGGCATCAGGATTGGAGGAAAGCTAACTAAAAACCTATAATATACAGACAACACAACTTTGCTTGCTGAAAATGAGGATGACTTGAAACATTTACTGATAAAGACTGAAGACAACAGTCTGTAGTATGGATTACATCTCAATATACAGAAAACAGAAATCCTCCCCACTGGACAAATAAGCAGCACCACAATAAATGGAGAAAAGATTGAAATGGTCAAAGACTTCATATTACTGGTTCTACAATCAACACCAATAGAAGCAGCAGCCAGGACATTAGATGGCATATTGCACTGGGAAAATCTGCTGCAGACCTCTTTCAACTCCTGAAGAGCAGAGATGTCTCCGTGAAGACAAAGGTGCATCTGACACAAGCCAAGGTATTTTTAATCACCACATATACATATTAGAGCTGGACAATGAATAAGGAAGACCAAAGAAGAGTTGATGCTTTTGAATTGGGATGTTGGCAAAGAATGCTGAAAGTACCATGGACTACTAAAATTACTAACAAATCTGTCCTGGAAGAAGTGATGCTGGAATGATCCTTGGAAGTGAGAATGACCAGACTTCATCTCATCTACTTTGGTCATGTTGTCAGAAGGGACCATTCCCTGGAGAAGGATATCATGCTTGGTAAAGTGCAGGGTCAGTGAAAAAGGGGAAGGCCCTCAACAAAGTGGATTGACACAGTGGTTGCAAAGATTTGCTCGGGTATCATAGGAAAAAAATTCAAGCCTCAGGACTTGGAAGTGTTCCTTTCAGTTGTACATTGGGTCTCTCTGAGTCAGAGATGACTCAACAGCACTGAACAACAACAATAACATGGGCAAAATATTGAAATATTCAGGAATCATCAAAAGAAGATGAGAGGAATACACCGATTCATTGTACCAAAAAGAATTGGTAGAGGTTGTCATTTCAGGAGGTAGCATATGATCAAGAACCAATGGTATCGAAGGAAGAAGTTCAACCTGTACTGAAGGTATTAGAAAAGAACAAGACTTCAGGAATCAAAGAAATATCAATTCAGATGTTCCAACAAATGGATGCAGTGTTTGTAGCAGTGACTAATTAATGCCAATAAATTTGGAAGACAGCCATCTGGCCAAGAAACAGGAAGAGATCAATATTTGTGCCTATTCCAAAAGAAAGGTGATCCAACAGAATATGGTAATTATCAAACATCATCATTAATACCAAGCAAGTAAAATCTTGCTGAAGATAATTAAAAAATTGTTGCAGCAGCATATTGACACGGAATTCAGAAATTTAAGCTAGATTCAGAAGAAAACATGAAATGAGAGATACCATTGCTGATGTCAGATGGATCTTGGTTGAAATCAAAGAATAACAGAAAGACATATACCTGCATTTTCTTGGTTATGCAAAGGCATTTGACTGTGCAGATTATAACAACTTATGGATAATGTTATGGTTACCTAGTGCCGCTCTGACAGGAATATACCACAAATGGGATGGCTTTAACAAACAAGAGTTTATTCTCTTACAGTTTGGAGGCTTTAAGTCCAAGTTCAAAATGCCAGGCTCTATGGGCTAGGTGAAATCCCCTCAGACTTGGGTTTCAACTCTGCCTCCAGCTCCTGGCCTACTGAATCTAGAGGCTTTTCTTCACTCAGACAGCTGTTGGCTGCTGAGGCCGCTAAGCCCAAGGTTGACAAGTAAAAAGGCACAATCCTGATGTTACCAAAACACATGGCAGGCCATTAATTCAAGTCCATTGTAAGTCTCCAGATCGGCAGAGCATGGCAGGCAGAACAATGACACAGCTATATGCAAGGTGCAAGCGTGCCACAGGCCAAAGACCATTCCCAAGGCTTCTCCTTATATACAGGAAGCAGACCACATCCCAAAGACAGCTACTCAGCTGCTTGTGGTAGATCTCACCATGGAGTTGATTGGCATTCTCATCATGAGGAATAACTACCACCAGCTGCCCAGCCACTCAACCAGGCCTAAGGCCTAGCCAAGTTGATGCACAAACATAACTACCACAATTTCACCCCTAATCAACTTGCCATCTGTACATATCTTCATTGGGTGACATCTGTACAGATCTCCTCCATTGGGTGGCTCCAGTCCCCTAGTTCCTGAATGGCGACCTCACCCGCTTGGCCTGTCAGGGCTCCATTCCTCTCTCTTTTGGGCATGGCAGCCCCACCTCCTCACTCTTGGGCAGTGGCTATGGCTCCATCCCACTGGTTCACATGAACGAGAAGCCCCACACTCCATTTCTGGCTCTTTGAAACTTAGGGGGCTGTGGTCATTCCACCCCTAAAGACCATGGTCCTACCCTTTCAGGCTGAGGCAGCTCTGCTTCCATTTCTTTGGTCTCTGCTTCCGCTGATTAATGCTGAAGGCAACCTATTCTGCAGGAAATCTTCCTGCCCCAAAACCACTCAGCCCGCTTGCTCCATGGGCTGGCCAACCTGCTACTCTATTTCATGCCAGTCTTTTCTACTAATTAATGTCCAAAGGCAACCCACTCCGCCAGGAAGCTGCCTACCCAATGGCACCCAGCTTTCTCCTCCGTGGGCTGGTAAGGCTGTCGCTGTCTCATGCCGGTCTCTTGTTCTGCTCCTGCCCTGTGGTTTGGTAACATCGGGACTGTGCCTTTTTACTTGTCAACCTTGGGGCTTCTCAGCCTCAGCAGCCAGCAGCTGTCTGAGTGAAGAAATGCCTCTAGTTCCAGTGGGCCAGGAGCAGGAGGCAGAGCTGGACTCCAAGGTTGCAGGGCTTTCACCCAGCCCCTAGAGCCTGGCACTTTGAACTTGGACTTAAAGCCTCCAAATTGTAAGAACAAACTCCTGTTCATTAAGGCCATCCCATTTGTGGTATATTCTTGTCAGAGCAGCACTAAGTAACCAGAACAGGTAATATTGCAAAGAATGGGTATTCTAGAACACTTAAATGTGTTCATGAGGAACCAGTACATACAGAAAGAAGTGGTTGTTCAAAGAGAATAAGGGGATGCTTCATGGTTTAAAATCAGGGAGGTTGTGTGTTAGGGTTGTATCCTTTCACTATACTTAATCTGTATGCTGAGCAAACAATTAGAGAAGCTTGACTATATGAAGAAGAAAGTGGCATCAGGATTGGAGGAAGAATCATTAACAACTTCTGATTTGCAGGATACAGCCTTGCTTGCTGAAAGTGAAAATGACTTGATGCACTTACTGATGAAATCAAAGACTATAGTCTCCAGTATGGATTGAACCTCAACAGGAAAAAAAAAAAATCCTCAAAAGTGGACCAATAAGCGATATCACGGTTTATGGAGAAAAGATTGACGTTGTCAGGGATTTCATTTTAATTGCATCTACAATCAACCTCCATGCAAGTAGCAGTCAAGAAATCAGATGTCATATTTCACTGGGAAAATCTGCTGCAAAAGACTTCTTTAAAGTGTGGAGGAGCAAAGATATCACTTCCAAGAATAGGTGCTCCTGACCCAGGCCATGGTATTTTCAATTATATGCATATGAAAGCTGGACAATGAATGAGGAAGACCAAAAAAGAGTTGATGCCTTTGAATTGTGGTGTCAGTGAAGAATGCTGAAAGTAATGTGGACTGCCAGAAGAATGAACAAATGTGTCCTGGAAGTACAAAACAAATGCTTCTTGGAAGCAAGAATGGCCAAACTTCATCTCACCTACTTTGGTCATGTTGCAGAAGGGGCCATTACCTGAAGAAAGATATAATGCTTGGCAAGTAGCAGGTCAACAGAAAAAGGGAAGACCCTCAACAAGATGGAGTAACACAGTAGCTCAGCACCCACCACCTCTCTGCTGGGTTCAATCATTCACTGCAGTGGGCCACACAGAACCCATTACATATATATAACAATCCCATGTACAAAAGAACGAAAAATTGCCCCATCCCGCGCCACCTTCACAATCCTTTCTGTACTTGAGACCATCATTGCACCCACCAATAAATTTTGTTGATAGTCATCCCCTTTTTCACTGACCTTCTATTTTGTTGTTGTTAGGTGTGGTGGAGTCAGCTCTGGCTCATAGTGACTCTATGTACAATAGAACAAAACATTGCCTAGCCCTCCCACATCCTCACAAGCCTCGCTATACTTGAGCCCATCATTGCAGCCACTGTGTCAACCCATTTCATTGAGGGTCTTCCCCTTCTTTGATGACCCTCTGCTTTACTAAGCATTATGTCTTTCTTCAGGGACTGGTCCCTTCTGATTCATGAGCAAAGAAGGTGAGAAGAACTCTGGCCATTCTCACTTCCAAGGAGCATTCTTGCTGCGCTCCTTCCAGGATGGATTTGTTCCTTCTTCCAGCAGTCCATGGTATTCTCTGTTAGATTTACCAACACTAAAATTCAAAGACATCAACTCTTCTCCAGTCTTCTTTATACATTGTCCAGTTTTCACACACATATGAAGCCATTGAAAATACCATGGCTTGGATTAGGCACACATAGTCTCCAAAGTGACATCTTCAGTTCTTAATATTTTAAAGAGGTCTTTTTAGCAGATGTTCTCAGTGCAATGTGACATCTTATTTTCTGAATGCTGCTTTCATGGATGTTGCTGTGGATCCAAGTAAAATGAAATCCTTGATAACTTCAATCTTTTCTCTGTTTATCATGATGTTCCTTATTGATCAAGTTATGAGGATATTTATTTCCTTTATATTGAGGTGTAATCCTTATTGAGGGAGCTCTGGTGGTGTAGTGCCTGGGGCACTTGACTACTCTCCAGAAGGCTGGTGGTTCAAACCCACCAGCCACTCCTCAGAAGGAAGATTGGGCAATCTACTTTCATAGTGATGCTGCCTCAGAATCCCAAGGAGGGGTCGCCATGAGTTGGATCCGACTCGATGTCAGTGCAAATCCTTATTGAAGAGTGAATTCTTTCCATTAGTAAGTGCTTCAAGTCATCTTCACATTCAGCATGGAAGATTGTGTCATCTGCACATTGCACGTTGTTAATTGCTTTTCTTTCAACCCTGATACCGTGTTCTTTGTGCAGCGAAACTTCTCTGATCATTTGTGCAGCATAGGGAATGAATAAGGATACACCTCTGATGCACACCTTTCCTGATTTTAAACTGTGCAGTATCCCCTGGTCCTGTTCAAACAATAGCTTCTTGGTCTAGGTATAGCTTCTTCATGATAACAATTAAGTATTCTAGAATTCCCATTCTTTGCAAACTATCCATAATTGGTTTTGATGTACAGTCAAATGTCTTTATATAGTCAAAAAAAAAAAAAAATAGGAGACATATTTCTGCTATTCTTTGCTTTCAGCTAAGACTCATCTGATATCAGCAATGATATCCATCTTTCCACATCATCTTCTGAATCCAGCTTGCATTTCTTGAAGTTCACTATCAATATACTGCTGCAAATGTTTATGAATTATCTTTAGGAAGAGTTTACTTGCATATGATATTAATGATATTATTCAATAACCCAGTGATGGTATTTTTGGATTAGCTTTCATTAGAAAAGAGAAAACTATCAATTTCTTCGAGTCAATTGGCCAGGTAGCTGTCTTCCAAATTACTTGGCATAGACAAGTAAGTGCCCACAGTGCTGCATCCATTTGTTGAAATATCTCAAAGGATATTCCATATACATCTCAATTGTATTCCATAGCCTTGTTTTTCATCTATTCCTTCAGTGCAGGTTGGACTTATTCCTTCAATAACATAGGTTCTTGATCATATGCTACATCCTGAAATAGTTGAACATCATCCCATTCTTTTTGATTCAGTGACTCTATGTATTACTTCCATCTTCTTTTGATGCTTCCTGCATCATTCAATATTTTGTCCATAGAATCCTTCAATAGTGCCGCTGGAGGCTTGAATTTTTCCTTCAGTTCTTTCTGCTTGAGAAATGCTGAATGTGTTCTTCTCTTTTGGTTTTATAATTCCAGGTCTTTTCCCATTTCATTTTAGTATTTTACTTTGTCTTTTTGAGCTGCCCTTTGAAATCTTCTGTTCAGTTCTTTTATTTCAACATTTTTTTGCATTCGTTTTAGTAATTTCCTGTACAATAGCAAGTTTCAGAGTCTCTTCTGATGTTCGTTTCTTCCTTTCCTGTCTTTTTAATAACCATTTGCATTCTTCATATATGATGTTCTTGATGTCATCCGGCAACTCTTCTGATCTCCGGTCATCAGTGTTCAGTGCATCAAATTTATTCTTCAGATGGTCTCTAAATTCAGGTGGGCCATAATCAAGGTAGTATTTTGGCTCTGTGGGCTTATTTTAATTTACATTATCGTCAATTTGAACTTGCATATGAGCAATTGATTGTTTTACCGTAAGCTCCTGACCTTGTTTTAATTGATGATATTGAGCCTTTTGCACAGATGTGGTTATCTGATTTTTGTGTACTTCATCTGACAAGGTTCACATGTATAGCTTCCATTTATGTTGTTGCAGTGTATAAGTCATTGGTCTTGCAAAATTTTTATCATGTGATCACTGGCATGATTTTTATCACGAAGACTAGTTTTTCCAACTACCGATGATTCTTCTTTTCTTCTAACTTTCGCATTCCAATCATCAATATTTTCAATACATCTTGATTTCATGTTTGGTCAATTTCTGACTGCAAAGTTGGTAAAAATCTTCAATTTCTTCAATTTTGGCTTTTGTAGTTAGTGTATAAATTTAAATAATAGTTGTATTAACTAGTTTTCCTTGGAGGCTTATGGATATTATCCCATCACTTACAGCATTGTACTCCAGTATAGATATTGGCATCTTCTTTTTCACGATGAACGCAACACCATTCCTCTTAAATTTGACATTGTCAGAATAGTAGCTCTGGTAGCATAGTACCTAAGGCACTTGACTGCTAACAAGAAGGCTGGCAGTTCAAACCCACCAGCCACTCCTCGGAAGGAAGGTTGGGCAATCCTACTTCCGTAGTGATACTGCCTCGAAACCCAAGGAGGGGTCGCTATGAGTCGGGACCGACTCGACGGCAAATAACAACAACAGCAACAACATAATTGTCTGATTCAAAATGACCAATACTAGTCCATTTCAGGTCACTAATGCCTATGATGCTGATCTTTATATGTTCCACTTAATTTTTACAAGTTCCTGTCCTCCTAGATTCATACTTCTTACATTCCATGTTCTGATAATTAAAGAAGGCTTTCATCTGTTTCTTCCCATTTTGAGTTTTGCCTCTTTAGCAAATGAAGGTCCTGAAAGCTGTACTCCATCCATGTCCTTAAATTGGACTCTACTTTAGCAAGCATGATATCCTTCTCCAGGGATGGTCCCTCCTGACAATATGACCAAAGTAGGGAGACAGAGTCAGGCCATTCTCACTTCCAAGGAGCATTTCTGCTACACTTCTTCCAGGACAGATTTCTTCGTTCACTTGGTAGTCAAAGGTATTTTCAGTATTCTTTGCCAACACCACAATTCAAAGGCATCAACTCTTCTTTGATCTTCTTTATTCTTTGTCCAGCTTTTATATGCATATGAGGCAATTGAAAATACCTTGGCTTGGGTTATGTGAACCTTCATCTACAAGGTGATAACTTTGCTCTTTAATATTTTAAAAAAGTCTTCTGCAGCACATTTTCCCAGTGTAATACAACATCTGATTTCTTTCCATGAAGATTTACTGTGGATCCAAATAAAATGAAATCCTTGACAACTTCGATCTTTTCGCCATATATTGAGATGCTGCTTACTCATCCAGTTGTAAGGATTTTTCTTTGTGTAAAGGTTTAATCCATGCTGAAGACTGTATTCTTTGATCTTCATCAGTAAGTGCTTCAATTCATCTTCACTTTCAGCAAGTAATGTTGTGTCATCTGCATATTGGAGGTCATTAATGATCTTTTCTCCAAACCACAAGCTGCATTCTTCTTCATACAGTCCAGCTTCTTGGATTATTTGCTCAGCATACAACCATTCTGAGTAGGATACTACTAATCTGCATTATGTTATCACCCAGGGCTCACTTCTTTCTATTTATTTATTTATTTATTTTATTTATTGTGATTTGGGTGAAGATTTATAGAGCAAATTCACTTTCCATACATCAGTTCACATATACTTTGTCTCATGTCATTGACCACAGTTTACCACAATGCTACAGCTCCCCTCCCACTTCCTCCCCATAGTTACCTCTTCCCAATGACCATCCCTCCATACTCTCCTGCGGCCTGAGCTGTCTCCCTGTGCATAAGCAGCCCTTCCTTCTCCCATGATTGTTCTCTCTAGGGTGTGTGTCTACTTGAGGAAAATGTTTAACTCACATGCCTGTACTTTGCTTGGCTGGAAACGACAG